>NC_034607.1:18098970-18106738 GCF_900095145.1 Mus pahari | reverse complement strand
TTTCCCAATCTGTTGGTGGCCTTTTTGTCTTATTGACAGTGTCTTTTGCCTTACAGAAGCTTTGCAATTTTATGAGGTCCCATTTGTCAATTCTCAATCTTACAGCACAAGCCACTGCAGTTCTATTCAGGAATTTTTCCCCTGTGCCCATATCTTTAAGGCTTTTCCCCACTTTCTCCTCTATAAGTTTCAGTGTCTCTGGTTTTATGTGGAGTTCCTTGATCCACTTAGACTTGACCTTTAAAGGTTTTAAATTTTAAAATCAAAAAGAAAATAAATTCATGTAAATTCTTCTTTTCAAAATGCTCATATTTGTCTACTCCTAATTTCTAACACTGTTTCTAAGAAGCAAATGTTTGAGGCAGATTCCAATTAAATTTTGCTTTGTGCTTTTAAGCAAACCAACCCATAGAAAATGATCCAAGCTCCTCAAAGATGAACAGACGTTGAGGGTAGAGGCATATCAGTTCTAGATACTTACAGGATTCCTTCCATAACAGTCCAGAGTGAAAATTCTAAAGTTATACCTAAATCTTGATACAGGGAATCTTTCACTTTATTTTAATAGCATTATATTAGTAGATTCCATCATAACCATACACCTGGGATAGTTAATATAAACATGCTTATTGTTTTGAAGTTGGGGCTTCTGGTAGGTGTACTGGATGGTAATGGATAGAAGTACTTAGCGGAACACACTTCATGTCTGGGAAGCAAATAAAAGTGAGGATTCAGTCCCATCATCCCCATTTAGGAGGCACAGTCTCAGTGATTTAAAGAATTTTGACCAGGCTCCACCTCCTAAACATTCCATCACTTCCCAACACTGCCATCCTGGGACCAAGACCTCAGTGCCCTTGGGGAATACACATCCATACTATTAGAATCATAATGATCATGTATCTCTTTAAACAATAAGCTATAACTTAAGCTTGTCGACATCTTTTTAAAAAATAAATAAATCCCCTTTAGTTCAAACTGATTCAATGGACACAAATGAAAACGGTGGCTGAGGAAATGGCTCAGTTGGTAATGTGTTTGTCACACAAGCGCAAAGATCTAGGTTTACATAGCCAGCACTCCCCAAAAGTTGAACTCACTGTCTGTAACCCGAAAGGAGACAGGTAGACCCCTGGATCTCACTGACAAGTCAGACGAAATGGTGCACTGCAGGTTCAAAGAGGACTCTTTCTCAAAAAAAAAACAAAAAGGTGGAATATGACTCTGAAAGAGAGCCAATGTCAACCTCTGACCTCCACATCCAGCTACCCTTTCACATGCATACACACATACAAACACATACATCAGACACACATACATTCCCAAGAATGCTCCAGAGAGAAAGGAGGGTGGATGGCGGTGCCGTTTGCCAAACTTACACTAGTAGACTGCACAAAGGTGACAACAGGATGAGAAAGGCAGACTGGGTGCTACTCTACAGTAAGGTGTTGGGGTAATGTGCCAACGAGCACTGGGTGGAGGGAGGGGACCTAAGCTGAAGATATCAACTTAAAACTCATCCGTGAATCCTCATGTAACTGAAGCTGCACCCACGGAAAGGTTGTCAAGTATAAGCCATGGAAGAAGAAAGGGCCGAATCACTGTGGCACCCAGAGGGCCCTGATGACCTCGACCAACGGAAGACAGTGGGGGACTACCTCGAAGAGGAGGAGATGGTGCTGTGACCAGATCCTCTGTCAAGATTCAGCCACAAATATGGCAAGAAGTAGTCAGAAGACCGTCTAGGACAGGGCTGCAGAGAACATGGGAATACTACATAGTTTGTTGTTGCTGCTGCTGCTGTTGCTGCTGTCTAAGAACCTGAGCACATATCCAACAAACTACTGGTGTCAGTTGAAGGAGAAAGAAAATCTTTGCATGATAAAAAAAAATAAATTTAGGGAATCTATAGCCACTAATCAAGCTCTACAGAAGATGTTAAAGAAAATACTTCGGTCTAAAGACAACGTTAAACATACTCAAGAAGGAAAAAGAATAAAAAAGCAATTCTAGAACACTCAACCAAAAGAAGCTTAATAGAGGATCACAAAAAAACAAAATGACAGGAATTAATATGCAATATTCAATAATTCCTAATAGTACCGTCTCTACTTCCTAATAAAGAGACACAGGAAAAAAAGAGATCAGAAATTGTTTGCAGACTCAAAGAACTCATGACCATGATATACACCACTCTTAGAGTAAAAGTTTGAGAAAGGGTATTCTAAGCAAATGGAACAAAGAAAGAAGCAGGTGTGGCTATTCAACTTCAAACCACTTCTGGGCAAGAGATAAGGAGGGACAATTTATCCTCTTTAAAGGAAAATCCACAAGATATTATAATCCTAATGCACCACACACACACACACACACACACACACACACACACACACCATTAGACTTAAAACCACAAGTTGACACCAACACAGCAATAGGGGCAATTTCAATATTCTACTCTCAGTAATAAGCAAGTAATCTAGAAAGAAACTAAATTGAGAAACTTGAATTAGGTAACACCATAAATCAAATGTACCTAACAGGTATGTATCTAAGAATATCCTATCCAAACACTAAAGAATACATATTCTCAGTAACTCAGGGAAATTTCTCCAAAGTAGTCCACATTTTACAACACAAAGTGAGCCTCAATAAATGCAGGGACATTGAAATTACATTCCATATCCCATTGAAGCACTATGTAATAAAGATGGATATCAACCACAAGAGATAAGACAAAGTACACAAATTCATAGAAGCTAAATAAGACACTAATAAACTGAAATTGGATGAAGGAATCAAGATAGAGATTTTAAAATTCCTAGAGTTTGCATGAAAATAAAAACACAATATACCAAAATCAATGGCCACAATAAAGGCAGGCCTAAGAGGGAAGTTTACAGCAATAGGTTCTTACAGCAAACATAGAGCTCTCAAATTATAACTCAACGGTTCATCTGAAGGCCCTAGCAAGACAGGAACCAAAAAGAGTGGATGAGAAGAGATAAGCAAAAAATCAGAGCTGAAACTCATAAAACAGAGACAAAGAAAACAGTATTTAAAAAATAAAATCAGTGAAACAATGAATCAGCTCTTTGAAAAGATTAAGAAGACTGATAAACCTTTGGCCAAACTAACAAAAAGAAAGAGAAAAATGGCCCAAATTAATAAAACTAGAGATAAAAAATACATTAATAGACACTGATGAAGCTCAAGAGAATCATAAAAGCATATTTTTAACATCTATATTCCACCAAGTTGGAAAACTCTAAAAGAAACAGATTAACTTCTAGATATATACAACTTACCAAAGTTAAATCAAGATGTAATAAGTTATTTAAATAGACTCTTAATAAACAATAAGAGAAATCATAGTTTAAAATCTCCCAAGTAATATCAGTCCAGAGCTAGATGGATTCAGTGTGGAATCCTACTAGTCCTATAATGAAGACTAACAACACTCCTCGGGCTAATCTGCAAAAGGAAGAAACATATTCTAATTTCTTCTATGAAACTCATATTACCCCATACCAAAATCAAAGGCTCAACAAAAAAAATATAGAACAATGTGTCTATATTTTTGAACATGGATGCAAAAATTTTCAATAAAATAATTGCAAACTGAATTCAAGAAAACATCAAAAAGAGTATACATCATGATCAAGTCACCTCCATTCCAGAGATAGTGGAATGGTTTTACTGATACACACACACACACACACACACACACACACACACACACACAAATACATACATACATACATACATACATACATACATACATATGAGAGATGATAGAGAGAGAAAGAGAGAGAGAGAGAGAGAGAGAGAGAGAGAGAGAGAGAGAGAGAGATCACCACACAGACAGACTAAAGGACAGAAACCACATTAGCTCCATGTGCTAGAGTTAGAATGACCCCTAGAAGTTCAGTATCTGGGTGTGGCCCTGTTGGAGGGGGTGGACTTTGAGTTTTCAAAGACCCAAACCAGGCCTGGTGCCCCTCTCTCTTCCTGCAGCCTGCAGATTCAGATGCGGAACTCTCAGCAGCTTCTCTAGAACCATGTCAACCTGTGCGCCCCAGGAACAAGGCGTCTGGGACTCCCAGCCAGCCCCAGCTCTCTTCTGTGTTGCCTTGCTTATGGTGTTTCTTCACAACAACAGAACAGTAAGGCAATCCAGCAATGATTCATGATAAAAACCTTGGAGAGAGAGAAGGTGAACTGGGATGGATCTATCTCAACACAACAAAGGCAACACACAGGAAGTGCATAGCCTACACAGAGGACAGCAACACAACTGAACAAGAGTTTCCCCAAACTCAGACTCTGCAAGGTCCTTCTCCTCTTCAGCACCTAAAGTGAGGGATACATGCTTCTGTGTTAGAAGACGTCCACACATCAATTTGGAAAATGAAAAATACTATCCAAATAGAATACGCAGGACTAATGACAATATAAGGCCACACAGGCTGAGAGGTCAAAGTTCACACCACATAAGTGAGTTTAGGACAGACATTAACTGAAATTCTCCTGCTTTGTGATTTATGAAATATGCTTATGCATACCCCAGGAGTGTGTTCATTTATCATGATGTATGAACTCGGCCATAATGAACACTGCAGTAGCACCAGTCCCGTCTGTCCCTTCCAAGACAAAGCAGCTAGACTAGCAAATACCTGTTTGGCAAGCATCACTGTACACTCCCCTCTGAGTAAGCAGCCATTGTACTACATGTAAGCGGTGCCATCTGAGCTCAAGAGTCTTTGACTAAAGGAAATGTAAAGACTTGTTTCAGCAAAGGTTGAAAGGTCTTGTCACCTCTTTCCAGGAATAGTACTGGTTCCACTGTTAAATCAGTTCTCTGTACAAATGACTGCTCTGGAAAAGCTTTCGCCATGCTCCAACTCGTAGACAAACCCACACAGAACTAGTCACTTGATTTATCAAAAGAAGCAATGCTGTTCATGAATAAACGATTCTCTTTTCAAATGAATGGTACTGAAGAGATCATGTGTTTATATTAAAAGAAAATCTTTATCTATCTATCTATCTATCTGAAGTGGAAAATCTTAGATATCTATCTACCTCTATCAACACAGATATAGACAGATTTTATAGAGAGATTATATAGTGAATATGTATACATATATATTCATTCCACATAGAAAATGAAAAGGCAAGGGTTCTGAAAGTAAATGAATGAAAATCTTCATTGTCTTAAAAAGAGATTTCTTTATAACAGGAAACAAAAATCAACTGAAAATGTTAATACATTTGGCTTCACTAAAATTAGAATTCTTTCTCATTACAAGACAACTCGCAGGCCAATGAAGAAACAAGCCATAACCAATACAAGATGTTTTCATATCTACATCACATTCATATCTCACATCCAGAAAATAATGAAGTCATACAAATCAATTTTTGTAAAAACCAATTTTTCCAGCAGGAAAAGGAGTCAAACCAGCATTTTTTACAAAGACAACATCTAAATGATCAAGAAATATGAAAATGTGCTCAGTATCCTAGTCACCAAGATATTCAAACAGAAAGCCATGGTAATGTTCCATAATTATACAACCATGAAAATGGTTACAAAAGAAAAAAGAAAAAACAAATCAAGTCCACTGACAATAACAATTATGTATATTTTAGCAATCAGAAATATTCTTTTTAGCATATAAAGTACTAGCTGGAAAATTTGTTTGACATTATCAAATATCTCCTATGAAAGGGATTATTTTTAATAAACATAAAATTATTTATAAGACTATATACAAGCAATGAACATCTTGAAACAACAATATAGATTTCTTTTAACAAACTATCAAATGCTCCAAAAATACAGCCTACATACTATTATTTCATTGTCTCCAAACTGAGAGCACCTGAATAATTCTTTTAAACATTAAAATCTAAAATAACTTTAAAAACCTCAACTACTATGACACAGGACAAGAAAGTTTAAAGGGGGATGAAAGATAAAAGGAAGGGGACTGCCGGGACCAGTCATGCAGCTTGATCCCAATGGGGACTGCCAACGGACCACTTTATCCCTCTGTGACTCCCCTGACTGGTAAACAGCAACTAAAGGTGGATAAGCTGTAGTCATTAAAAAAATAAAAAAATAACCAACAGTGCTGACCACTTTCAATTTAGAGAGTCGAAGCCTGCGACCCACCTCATGATCTCAGGAGACAGACTGGACTCATGTCAACTGCCCTCTTTTATACTGTGTGGTTGGCTTAGCACTCAGCCTTTACTATTTATAAACAGTATAGGCATGCATGGGTTGAGTGTGTATATGCAGCTTTCTACAGCAGAAAAAGTCCGCGAAAAATTCTATCTGTAAGACCACATTTTGTTCTATTAATAGCCACATACTGCAGTATTGCATAACAAATTCTCCAATTCTGTTGTACTGTTATGCAAATAAATTAATTCAACCATAGCCAGGATCTAAATATACTTAGTAATCAGTATGGCCTTGTATAGCTATGATGACAGGATTTTAATGTGATCACGAAAATACCATGAATCTTCGTTCTGGATTCATTTTAAATCCAGCTGCTTAGTTTGGGGGATGTTAACACCTGCAACTTTCAACTCACTATATTTAGCACATTACATGAAGATGCCCAAATACTGACTCCACGGTCAAGAAAGGTGACTTCTGGATCAGACAGAGCTTGGGTGCTCCAGCACGACTGCAGTTCTAGATTCACATGGGTAGGACAGGCAGCTTCTTCTTAAGAAGCCATGCTCTTATAACTAGAAATCTGTCATCATTTCAAGACTGCTGGAAATGTCTATGATGAAGAAGCCAGAATGGTTTAGGCTATTTGGAATAAAAGAGAATAGGGGTTTTTTTGGTTTGGTTTGGTTTTTTGTTTGTTTTGTTTTGTTTTTCAAGACAGGGTTTCTTTGTATAGCCCTGGCTGTCCTGGAACTCACTTTGTAGACCAAGCTGGCCTCGAACTCAGAAATCCGCCTGCCTCGGCCTCCTAAGTACTGGGATTAAAGACATACACCACCACTGCCCGGCTTGTTTGTTTGTTTGTTTGTTTTTGTTTTTTGTTTTTTTTAATGGACTTTTAAGGCAGACAAATTTGGTCTGAGTGATGGCTTTCTTTGCCCCATGTAAATTCTGTGACCCTGCTTGATCCTTATGCAAAGGTTTCCTTGCCTATAAAAGGGACCATATCTGCTTGCAAGCTCTGTTGAGAGGTGTGTGAAATGACCACTACAGAACATGTTTTTTTCTTCACCTAATCCATCCACTACAAGGAAGGACTGAATTCCCAGCATTAGATAACAAAGTAAAGTAAAAGAGATTCTCACTTCGACACTCTGCATATCAGAACTGTAGACTCCTTAGGCTTGTTTATTATTAATTCCACAGCACTCCCAATAAAAACATTTCACATTCCAATAACAATGATAATAAAAGTTTAACACCTTAAAAGGAAACAAAAGCTAAACAAAAACTATGTAAGTCACTTATATAAAAACCCAAACACCAGAGAAGAAAGTGAATAACAAACAATAGCACTCTCTGGCTATGCTTTTTAAACTGAGACCAGAGCATGAACGTGCAAAGGTTTACATTTAATGCAGCAACACTAAAGGGACAGATCATTTGACCTCATGCAGAAATACACAAGGCTACATAAAAAGGGTGCGGGGGAGCCAGGTGACCCGAGAGCCTCTCATCTATCTTCAGAATTCTGCCTTATGGATAACCCAGACAAGTGCCAAGCAGGCACGTGGA
>NC_034607.1:18094723-18097770 GCF_900095145.1 Mus pahari | reverse complement strand
TATCTTCAGAATTCTGCCTTATGGATAACCCAGACAAGTGCCAAGCAGGCACGTGGACAGGGCTCTCTAGAATACCATTTACCTAACAAATCCTAGAGTGCCAGAGGCCAGAGAACACAGATGCCTGCCTTGCTCTGTAGACACTGTACACAGGACAAAGTGGCTTACCCGCAGCCTGAACTCACCTGCTGCCAGACCAATGAAACTAATTATATGCTTTAAGAACCCCAAAGTTCTGGAGTTATTCCAACAGGTATGGCTACAATTCTCCAGTGGCTCTAGCATGGGTTTGATTTATGACACTCTTCAAGCACAGTTTCCTGATTCATCATATCAGTAGAAAAAAAAATTGGTCAGGTGGCTTACATAGTTTCAACACATATCAATAACTGCCACCATTTGAATGGTTTACTGGTGAAAACACTCGGATCCCATTCACAAAGGACAAAAAAGTAGCAGAACTAATAGAGGGTCTCGCGGTGGAATAGCAATGTCATCTAAAACTTATAAGGAATAGGTCAGTTACTTGACTAATAAAACTACCAATGTTCAGCTTATATCTGCAATTTGGGTACAAATAATATTGCTATATCTGTTGAAAATTCAAATTTGATAACTCAGTCATTAAAAACAAAAACAAGTATCATTTAATGCCCTTGCAGGGCAGAGAGCACTACAGAAGAAAGAAAACCAATATGGAAAGAGAATGTTCAAAGACAGTAACTTAAGTGACTGATACAATCAACTAATAAAGCAATTTCCCATCATCTGCCCTCGCGGATTCAAAATGCAAATCAAATAGAAGGATTAAAGGGGAAGGGAAAGCAAAGGGCGGGCAAGAAATGGTGCTGTATAAAACCAGCGCGCTCTGATCACTTGGAGAAACTGAACCATCAGTCGTGCTATTGGGTCTAAATGCCTGAGCACAAAGGAAGGTGCAGACCTGCTGATTGGTTGTGAGCTTTTCTGATCCACAGGGTCTCTAGGATCTGCCTATCTATTCAGAGAATTCACTTTGTGACCCAGTTCTAAGTGCCTGGCATGCAGTAGCCTTTGCTTCTCCTTGTATGAGAAAGGGAAGCGAAAAGAAAGACATTTTTATCAACATTTCCAGTTGAAAGCAGATCTGAAGTTCTAATTCAAAAACAGTCAGAGTATTGTATACTATCAGTGCCAAACTGGCCAATGCCAGGTTTTACAGGTGTAAAGAGCCCACTTGACTTAAACCATACTCCAGTATAATGCTCATGTATGGACAGGAATAAAAAGTCTGGTATTCTCCATGCTTAGGAGCTCAGCATACATGTCAATGTAATCTTTATATGTTGATATAAAGATAGTAAAACTACTTTCTCTATCCAGCATTATATGATACCTATGTTAAAAAAAAAAGTCACTGTGAAGCTGGAAGGCCTAGCTAACAAGTACTTATGACAAGTAACTACACAGCTGCCCGTGTATGTTGTCTGTCAACTACTTCTGCCAGCAGAGACAGGATTCTGTGCCCCTCCAACACCTAACACATTTAAAAGAGAAATATCAAATCTGGCATCATAGGGCAGCAGAGCTCCCTTACTTACACAGTCAGTGTAGATGGATGGAGTCATCTGAAGAACAGTGGAACTCAGCTCAGTCAAGAGCTCTATTGCACGCAGCTCCAGCATCTCAGACACCTTGTTAACCCCTCTGCACTCTGCCTGCCTCCCTCCTCTGTGGGTGACATGTTAGGATAAGCAGCACGCTTTTCCCATGTCCCGCCAGAGAGTTTAGTAAGCAGTGGTTACTGTTACTTCATCTGAACGTCAGGTACTGCAATAGCTGCATATCCTAAGTATGGACAGGGGCCCAACATCTATAGTATGTGGAGGGTGGAGGATGACAATGATCTGAGGGCAGGGGTGAGCAAAGTTGGTCAAACTGCTTGTGGCTTGACTGTGGCAGCGACTAGGAAATTTCATAAATCTGTCATACCTCATAAAATCGACACCAGGTGTGACTGTCATCATAGCACCCGTTCAAAAGCAAAGTATTTAATTCGTTCTGATGAAAACAAGCCATCCAAGTTAATATAGTCATTTTGATATATTTATTTCTAAAAATAAAACAAAATAAGTCTAAGGTCCTAAATGCTACTTCACACTTTAATTAAAGAATAAATGATGTATTTAAAAAAGTGGCCATCTGAAAACATGCACCAAATGATCTATTTGGAAATAAAATAAGACTGTGTTGAGCAGTGTGACCAGAATTGCGGAAAGAGAAAATGAAAGTGGTGTCTTCATTGACTAGATTACTAAAAACGACTAACATAAGTTCGTCCCTAAGACTCCAGGACTGTGCCTTTGCAGAGCATCTCAAGAACGTACTGCTAAGTACAGTAAGTCAAAGGGAGCAAGAAACGGTTGCAGGTGCTTCCCAACTTCTGTATCCTTCCAACATATCTGTAAAACATTTTACAGTGCTTCCTGCCAATTGCCATCAAGATTGCTACCATAATTCAGGAGATCTTTTAGTATAGGTCTGTGAATCTATTATGGCAGAAACAAATACAGTTTTACAAAATCTCCTGCTCATTGCTATTTATAAAACAGATGAGACATCAAAGAAATTATTTTAAATACATTAGAGATTACAGTGTTTTTCCGAATATGTCACTCAAGTTAGTACTGAGTCTTTCTTCTTTACCTACCATTTACCACATCTGGCCCTAGACCTCCTTGCTTTAGTGATTCTTACCTAATAGGATGTGAAGATTGAAAAGAAAATGGAAGACAGGAAAAAAACACCCCTGGAACTGACATTTCAAACAACACAAAGCCCATCAACTCTCGCTAGCCTGTGCTCTCCAGCTTCACTTGCTAGCCTCTGCTCCCCAGCCTCACATGCTAGCCTCTGCTCCCCAGCCTCACTCGCCAGCCTCTGCTCCCCAGCCTCACTCGCCAGCCTCACTCGCCAGCCTCTGCTCCCCAGCCTCACTCGCTAGCCTCTGCTCCCCAGCCTCACTCGCTAGCCTCTGCTCCCCAGCCTCACTCGCTAGCCTCTGCTCC
>NC_034607.1:18066707-18093743 GCF_900095145.1 Mus pahari | reverse complement strand
AGCCTCTGCTCCCCAGCCTCACTCGCTAGCCTCTGCTCTCCAGCCTCACTCGCTAGCCTCTGCTCTCCAGCCTCACTCGCCAGCCTCTGCTCCCCAGCCTCACTTGCTAGCCTCTGCCCTCCAGCCAGCCTCACTGGCCAGCCTCTGCTCTCTAGCCAGCCTCACTTGCTAGCCTCTGCTCCCCAGCCTCACTGGCCAGCCTCTGCTCCCCAGCCTCACTTGCTAGCCTCTGCTCCCCAGCCAGCCTCACTCGCTAGCCTCTGCTCCCCAGCCAGCCTCACTCGCCAGCCTCTGCTCCCCAGCCTCACTCACTAGCCTCTGCTCCCCAGCCTCACTGGCCAGCCTCTGCTCTCCAGCCTCACTCGCCAGCCTCTGCTCTCCAGCCAGCCTCACTGGCCAGCCTCTGCTCCCCAGCCAGCCTCACTGGCCAGCCTCTGCTCCCCAGCCAGCCTCACTGGCCAGCTGCTGCCCTCGCACACTCGCTTACTCATCTGCTCTAGACCAGCGACCACACTGACTCCTCAAAGCCCTTCTCTAGAATGAGCACAAGAAACCAAAGAGAAACACCATTACGGCCTTTTCCCATGGGCGCGGCTTAAGCTTAAGCACTTCTGTTATTTCTTTTAAAAAGTGAACTAGAATTTCTGCCATTCACATGACCAAAAGACCCGTGTAGCATTCACTGCTTTATGTAACTTGACACTAAATCAACGTTATTCTATTAAGGTGTTATCCTTATGCTGTACAATGTATCTTTAGAAATCCCAACACTAAATTCCTAAAATCTAAATGTTTGAAGACATCAATTCATCATCTGAAACATAACCACTTACCTATCTAGCTAGGGTGGCTTTTTTTTTTCTATACTGCAGATACAATCAATTTTCAACACTACTTCTATGATTTTCAAGAATGGTTAAGACAAAAATAAGTTGAACATAACAACCAGAAAGGGGAATATGTCAAGTTGTCTTATGTGGTACAAGATTCCAAGATATGACTGGTAAATCTAAAACCACCTGTTTCAGAAACTAACAAGGGTTAGACAAAACACATACTTCCTTACCATTCCTCTGCCCCGACAGTAAGTAATTTATTGAGCACCTACTATGACCCTAGCACTGTGCATCTAGGGATGTAATGGTGAATAAAAAGTTAATTGGCTTCATTAAGGAATAGAGAAAGATGAAACATAACTTTGAAACTCAGAATTCGAAATAAGCAGCACCACCATTTCTCAACTTGCTATTTCCGAAAAATTCGTCATTTTTCCATGTGCCGCTACAGAAACGATCAGTCTCAATTCTGTAAGTCACAAATAGGCAAGTCACACTTCTTTCCTGGCTCCCACAACTGTCAAAGGGAACAACACTGTTGCTGTCACTACGCTTCCCTGTGAATCCTGGCCTTTTAAATGTGAAAACAGGCCACCAAAGATCCTTGAGGGGAAAGGCTGTTAAAAATTACATAAATCGGTATATTCCCTAAAACTTTCACATAAAATGTTATTAATATCACAATGCAAATTCACCACAAATATCTAACCAATAAAAACAGAAATTTTGCATAGCTCTGCAAATAGGATCAGTAATCATATACACTTGAAAACAACTTTCCTGGAAACAAACTGCATACTAGAAGAAAAGATACATCACTAAAAGCGACACAAGCAGGAAAAAAATGACACTGCTTTTCTTGACTTAAAAGTTAGACCATACACTTGCTCTTTAAAGACAAGCAATGTACTTGATCTTTAAGCCCTTCAACTGTGTGTGCCCTGTCCACACAAAACCTGAGCAAGCAGATGACAAGGCCAGATGCAATTTTACAACGGCCTCTTACACAGCACCAAAGTGGTCTGTTTTACTAGATGGCTGCAGACGATGATAACAGAGACACTTCCACAGCACTTGAGCATTTCTGAATTTCAAATACCGCCAGTGCCAACTCCGTGCCGTTGGCACATTCTGACCCGTCTCCTAAGGGTTGCCAGCCACAAACATGATGAGTTACCACCAGATAGTAATCACTGACCTGTCCTCAAAAAACGCCTTCATTTCTCAAAGAGCCACATTCCATATTTGAGCAAGCCAAATGGGCTGGATGTGGCTCAAGGCTCCACTTTTCGTAGCTTATCAACTTTCTCTTTCCACTTCATGTCACAAGAAATATTTTTTATGTTGCAACGACACTGCAATGTTTGAAGGAAGCCACCATAAACTCTCAATGTCTCCTCTTGGAATTTAAAATTCACAAAACAACTGGTGGCTTTCTAAATAGCACCGTGAAAAAAAAAAAAACAAAAAACAAAAAAAAAACAAACAAAAACAAGCAAAACCATTCCAAAGGAACTGCTGATTTGGAGAGGCCTGCTTATAGCAGCTAGGAAAGAATTATATTGTGCGGAACTGTAATCTCTCAGAGCTTTTGAGGTTAAAAAAGAGGAAATCTGTGTTTATGTTCCCTTTCTCCGAGTAACTGAAGGAGGGGTATTTTACATTCCCCCAAATACAGTCAGTCACTTGCAAGGGGCAACCAATTACCTAGTAGATTAGAAGAAATCTATTAAATAATATATGTTCATTGCCTGGGGTTTTGAGAAAATATTTTCACATGATCCCCCTCCTTTTACATACAATAGAAACCATACAGGGAGTGTGCCACCATGCTAAGCTGCCTCTGAAAAGCCTGTCCTACCCAAGCAGGTACAAGGCCATTTAATTCCAAGCCAATCTGGAGAGAGGTGACAGCCCCAAGTTGCTCTGGGGATGTCAGAGCACAGCTCTCCTGCACACTCCGATCACCTCTCCATTCTTTCCCAATGCCATCAGCTTTCCAATCCCTGCTCCAGCACTCCAAACACCCCATGCACCCTGGCTTCCCCTTCGCGGTGGGCTCACTTCGCATCGCCTCCTTCCGCCACCGCTTCCCCGGGGCGGGGAAAGCGAGCCCAAGGACGCGCGCGGGTCTCCTACCTACCTTGATGATGCTGCTCCGGCGGGGCAGGCCGCCCGGCTTGCTGTCCCTGGGGACCGGACCGGCGGCCGGGCTAGGGGTCCGCGCGAGCGCCACGCCTAGAGGTCCCCTGCCAGGGCTAGCCCGGGCTTCGTCCCCGGACACGCCGAGGCTGCAGTCTCCGTTGGAAACCCCGCCGCTGTCATAGCGCGCCCGCCCGTGGCCGAGGCGACCTCCCCCGCCGCCACCGCCGCCTTCCCCGGCTCCCGCTTTCAGGGCGCCCTTGGCGCCGAGGGCCGGGCTTGGGGAGGTGGGTAGGGCCCCTCCTGCGGCGCCCCGGCCACACTCCGCCATGGGCGCCCCACGACCCGCCTGCACAAAGCCGCGTCCCCGCGTCCCCGCCGCCGCCGACTCGGGCCGCCGCGCGCGGCCCCTCCTCCTCGCCGCCGCCGCCGCCTCGGCCGCTTCTTCCGCTTTTTCTTTTCTTTCCTTCTTTTTTTTTTTCTTTCTCTTTTTGGTTGGGGATGTGGCGCGTGCGGCGAGCTCGCCTCCCGCGCGGAGGACGTCGTGCAGGCGGAATCACCTCTGGGGTCCTGCCGGGGTCGGGGAGAGAGAGAGAGAGAGGAGAGAGGAGTCAGCTTGGGCGGCGGCGCCCCGGCTGCCGGCACCTGGGGAAGGAAAACACGCCCCGGCACACGCGCCGCTGCGGGCGCCAAAAATAACGCGCGCGCGCCAGCGCCCACCGCCGCGCGCCGCGTCCCCTCCGGCCCCGCGCTCACCGACGAGCGCCGCGTCCCCTCCGGCCCCGCGCTCACCGACGAGCTCGCGGCGGCGGGGCGCGAGGGACACGTGCGCCCACTCCGCGGCGCTGGCGACTCGCGGAGGCGCGGCGCGCGGGGCTCCGGGGCTCCCGGCTCCGCCCAGGCCCGTCAGTGCCCCCACACACACCTTCAGGGCTCAGCCGAGGCCCAGGGCGGCTTCTGATGGCCCCCGGGCCCACCGCCACCTACCCGCGGCCATCGCCTCCCGAGCTTCGCGCTGCCCCCTACAGGCCGAGGGGGACCCGTCCGGGCTCCTGGCACGGGCGTTGCGGTTGTGGTCGCTCTCCTAGGCCGGCTCAGCGAGTAGCACGCCACCGCCAGCTGTCAGTCACCTGAAGGCATCCCGAGGGGGGACAGTGAGCCCGCAGGCCGCGGGGAGGACCGAGGGTCCTGGGGCTGTGGTCTTGGCCACTACACCTCGCGTCCAGCTCCAGCCTTTCACTCGGAACCCGCTCCCTTCCCTCCCTGCTCCCCCTGGGCTTCCTCAGTGGAGCAAACCCATTTCGCATACAGAAACCAAGCCTTTTTGCGTGCCCTTGGACTGCTAAACTCAATGGGCACGACAGGTTGCCAAGATCTGGGATAGGGATGGCATGGCTGGCAGGCGTTGGGAGACAGAAGACCTCCGCCGAGTTTATTTGGTGCCTCCGGGTTGTCCCACGGAGGTTTATCATTGTAGTCACTCTCTGTGTCTTTCCTAAACCTGACACCAGAGAGACTTGCTTGTCCAACCCCTAGTGGGTACCATTCAAATCAGGACCATCTTTTGGGACAGGATCAAAAATCAATGATCGCTCCCATATGCAAATACTTTCCTTAAACCTCCATTCCTGGAGCCAAGGAAGAACGCAGGGCCACTGTGTAGCCTGGCAGAGCCATTGACAGAGGAGCAGGAAGAGTGCACTGTATGGTACCAGAGGCTCCACCCACCTCCCCATCCCAGCCACCCTGAGGTCCAGTCTCATGCCTGGTTCTAGCTTCCCAGTTTTCCCTCTCACTGTATTTCATCTTCTGGAAAGGCACTTTCCCTGGGCCAGGAGAACCTGAGAGTCCCCTGGGACAGAACTTAGGGACCTTACCCTCATTACCATAATGTGGTAGCAAATTGCCAAGAAGCCTCTAAGGAAACGAGCTTTACGTTCATAAACATGTCCATCCTTTCCTCAAATGCGACATCAAAATCCTTCCCTGTTATTCTTGGGGTGTTTTAATTCTTCTGATCTCCTGACACGCTTTTGTAAACATCTGGACAAGTCAAATAGTGCCTACACGTTAACAAATGTTTTCTTATGGATAGACGACATTTTAATTCTTTCTTCAGCCCCACCCCTCCATATTAACTCCTTTCCTAGTTTAGCCTCAAAATATTTTTTTGTCTTCTGACAGTTTCGCGGGAAAATACTTTCAAATCAGCTTTTCATTTGCTTTATTAGATCGATAGTCGTAATTGTGTTTGAGTATGTGTTAGAGAGGATAGAATGCAGGAGTCTTCCTGTAGAAGTTCTCTAATACTGATGTTTTTCGTAATCACCAGAAGGATCCTGCCCCTCTTGTAGTGTAGTAGACTCTAATCCTCTACGTTTACATGACAATAGCAAAAAAAATGACTTAGCTAACAAAGATTCTTCAACTCTTTCATGGAGAGCTCTGAGCTAAGTAGGGGCATCCTGAGGGTCAAACACCCAGAATGGGTTGTTGTTTTTGTTTGGTTGTTTAGTTGTTGTTGTTTATAGAACTAATTCACAAATGCCCTCCAACATGAACACCTGTCTATTTCATTCTAGATTCCCAACAGATCATATCAGGGAGATTTCGTTGAAATAAACTTGGCATTTAAATTAAAACGTTCCCCAAAGCATTTTGGCAGATCCGTAACTAATGACGGCAGATGCCCAAGGCCCGTGCCAGGTTCCGATTCATCCCTGACCTAACTACTTGTCTCCCACAAGCTCCTGGTCACACATGTGGTAGAAAGATATTGGCTCCACAAACGGCCAACCGTTAGGTACCTTGCTATGGTGACAGGAAGAGGCATGTTCCTGTGACATGCAATTCTTGGCTCCCAACCTGTTTCTTAAGCTCAGCTAAGGAAGAGTTTTTCTTCCTCACGAACAGTGCGGTAGGCAATTATTTCTCCTCCTTCCCGACAGTGTCTCTCCAGTTACTAAGTGATTGCTTTCCATCGCTCCTGTTCCGTGAGCAATGGTATTCAAGAAATTGTAAATAGTATGCCAAAATCCTTGCTGAAGTGTTTTCATGGCATTGTAAAATTCATAGAAGTTAGAGTTAGAAAAAGAGCCAAAATAGAGTCATTCAACAAATACTGCGTAGCATTTCCTTTCAACTAATTTTCAGAGCAAAGCCATAAAAGGCGGTTGATAAAATGTTTCTTCTGGATAACTCTTCTGTGTTGGTGCCAGCCTATGGCATCTATACAGTAACGGTTGAATTCTGATAAGCAATCTGCTGATACCTTTATAATCTCATGCTAGTATACTGGCAATGTGTAACTTTGTCTCTCTTGGGACGTCCTCACATTTCAATCACCTCAGCTGTCATTCTTCACCAAACTGTCTTCCATGTGTTTGCATTATTAATTAGAGACCTAGGACATGAGCTATTTAGGGTCCCAGGTCCATAATAAACTCTCGGTCTCCTCGAATAACCCTGATGCTGTTTACAGACTTCTCCCTGTCACTTACACCGTTGTGGGTCATGAATTCGGATCTGGTTTCCACTTCACAGGCTCTAATATTACGAGTCCAGATTTCTCTGACTCACTGAGTACTTGGCCTCCACAAGCTTCTCTCCTCACTGTATTCTGATAACTTGTATTCCCCAAAACCTACTCTCATCTTATCTCCTATGTTTCTCTGAAGATGCAGTTTAACTTCAGGCCTTCCTATTTGACTGTTCCTGGAATGTTTACTGTGGGAGATAAGTGGAGCAGAAAGTATGGAACACTTAACAGAAGTACCAGATTACATCAAAGCACTGGTCCACAGAGGGAGCCCATTGGCTTCCTGAGTCAATGCATGCTTTTCCATCTACTACGCCCCTGAAACACACGCTGTATTTCTCATCATCAGCCTTAACAACAAGAACAAGAAACCGGTAATGCCCTTTTTCTTTCTGGATATTCATGTGCCAAAAGTTTTCATTTCCATAGTCTTACTCTCCTTTGGCACTAAAGGACCTTCAACCACGTTCCTTGGATCTGTGTTCCACAAGTCCAGATGGCTGCCAAGAAACTGTGCACTCAGACAATTACATCAATGCCTTCTAGTCAAAGAAGGAGCCACTTTGTGACTTCATTAAATTTTCTCAGTGGCTATTGAATTAGGTAGCACTTTAAGGTGATCTATTAATTACTGGGGATTCAATACCATTATTCTATTTTAAAAAGTAGCAATGTGGTAGACTAATAAAATTCACCCCCAAATTACCGGTTTTTATCACACTATGTTTTTAGTTCTCTCTTGCATACTTGAGTGCTTTCATGTCATTATTTCTTTACAGGAGTCATTGGCCACTGCAGACATAAATGCCTGTGAGTAATGAGAGAACCCAGGCGGACTTGTTTAATGGACTGATAGAATTTATAGTTTTCAATAGTGATACACTTTGTGTAGAAATTACAGAGGAATGTCCTGCCTGATTCATCTGCTTTTCATAGGTCCTTGACACCTGAAACATTCCAGCATTCTCCTATCTCTGAGGAAGATGTACACATAGAGATGAGTATAACTGTCATTCAGCAGTGTGGGGCAGCAATATTGTGTACTGAAGACTCGGATCATTTGGGAAGGAATCTTACTGCTTCTGTGAGGAAATGCTAGTCCACACCAACAATTTCATTTTATTTTTCCAGATAAGCCACAAATCTAGAGTAGAAAACTTGCTATTTACGCAGTTCGTTTTCTTAAAGATACCACAAAATAAAAAAGATTTTGATGTGTTGATTGCTATTGTTCCTAGTAGTAATTTTCAAACAAGGTCTTTCTCACTGTGACCTGGGCTGACGTGGAACTAACTAGGTATCACAGGCTAGTCTTAAACTCTTGGTAATCCTCCTGGGTGCTTGCATTTTAGACATGAGCCACCGTGTCTTTATAAGATTTATAGAAAGGCGTGTTTTCTCCCTGTACACCTTCAATGGCATGACAAGCCATAGCTTGGGAAAGTCCTTCTAAAGTTGCATTTCTTTGTATCGTGTTAACATGGTTTTTAAGGACATACTTATTTTGGTGGATGTGAGTGGTCAAATAGCCGCCAACGCACCTCCCTTCATCTACCGATCTCATGCAATCAGCCTTGGAAAGGTCTCATCCCTGAAACCCACTGGCTAGCCGGAACCATGACCGTTTCATCCGCCACGTTCTAGTGTGTTTTCTGTTGCTGTGACAACTACCATAAGCAAAAGTAACTTGAAGAAGAAAAGGCTTAGTTCCTCTTACACTTCCAGGACGTGATTCATCACGGGTGAAAAGTCGTGACAGGAACTCAAGGCAGAAGCTTCTAGCAGAAACCATGAAGGCTGCTCATTAGATTACTCTCTAGCTCCTGCTCTGCTAACTTTTCTTACACAGCCCAGATCCACCTGCCTAGGGACTGTGCCACGGTAGGCTGGGCCCTCCTCTAAGTCCACCACTGAACAAGATAATGGCTCATAGACATCGCTGCCAGCCAATCTGATTAGGGAAACTCCTAAATGGGAGTTTCCTCTCCTGGGATGATCCTAGGTTGTCTCAAGTTGGCAATGGAAACTAACCAGTGGAAGTCCCACCCCCTCTTCTCCCAGCACCCCATCCCACCCCAGAAACCTACCTGCCAGTCACTGATGGCCTATACCTCCTCCACCCCATCCCATTCTCAATCAACCAGCATTCTTGCATCATCTCCCCCTGACCAGCCAGGCCTCATGGCCAAGGCTTTTAACCTAACATTCTCAGTGGCACACTAGTCCCTTCTTATTCTTGCCCGCCAGGGTCCACCTTGCCAAGGTAAATCTTTTTTCCGAGCATGCTCCAAGCTGCCATTCGGCTAAAAAATAAAAATAAAAAATAAAAAAATTAAAAAATAATTGTGTAACCAAGCCATCTGACAAATATATGACTTCTGTCTCTAGTGGGGTCCTCGGTGCTTTTAGGCAACATTTTACCCTTTGCTGTTGCCTCCCCCAGCCTTGAAACAGCCTGATTCTGTTGCCACTGAACATGAGACCACCTGGGGTGGAACCTTCCCCTCTTCTCCAAAACATCGTTACCTGCTGAGACCCTTGAGATATTCCGGAGACAGCATCTGGCAGATCCACCTACAGGCTCTCGACAGGCACCAAGAATGGATTGGCGGGGAATGGGTCTCCTCTCTTTATAAGCTCAGACTCTTAGTAAACTTTGGAGCCTTGAACAGAAAATTATGTCTTGGCCTCCATCATTTCTCTCGCCATTTTCTCCCATACAGCTCCTGCCTCCCACTCAGGAACCCAGTTAGTGTGGCTGCAGTCAGCTACACTTTGCTACTGGGCACAGATCTTTGTTCTCCAAACTGTTGGTCTTCTGATTGGCCCCCCTTGGCTCCCAAGCTCAGAAGCCGCCCTAGGATTCTTATACAGACAGTCAACTGCCTCAAGAAATAAACGACATTGGCTGTTCCTCCACTCTGCCTGCCCTTATCCCACTCACCTCCCTGGTGGTCTAAAGTTGGCTTCAAATGAGAAGCTGTGTGTGTTAGGTATAATTATAGCTTCCTCTGTTATAATGTGATCGGTCTTTGAGTTTTGTTACCTCCCCTTGAGTGCATGCTGAACTGGTGTCTTCCCTGCTCCAGTGGCCCATACCAATGCCAAACATGTGAGAACAAGAAGAAATCAAGATGTTTGGAAACAGCCTTGACTCTGGTATCCTAAAGCGACATGAAAAGGAGAAGCTGCTTTCAGAAAAGGTTGGAAATGCATCTCAGTGGTGGGCGCTTGCCTCTCTGGTCCATGGACTGAAAAGAACAAAGTGTTCTAAGCAAGCTCATGGTACCAACTCCTTAGACTTCAAGTAGCCACTCTATACGGGGTCACCCAAGTGAGTGTAGGGGGCACAAAAAAATTGGGCCACAGTAAAGGGGTTCAGAATGTGGGATCAAAAAGTCATTCAAGGTCAAATACATGATGAATGTGCAGTAACTGGCAGAACTCACCCACGTCGCGTCACATGACCTCACCACTCTTGGATCCGAAGGTGTACTTTGAACTCGCGCTACGTGCTGTGCAATGCCAAGGCTGCTGCCAGGAGCCTGGCAGCTCAGACCAACACCGCTGTGTGTCAGGAGCTGTAGCACTCTTGTAGTAGACACAAAGTTTTCTGCTCTTAGATAAATGTTGGTTTAATTACAGCAAACAACTACTTCTGATATTTTCCTACCATCAGTTCTCGGCATGTAAATATCAATTAGTGTATTGGATCATGTTGGGTTCAAATGATTTGCCTTTAAAATCACCACTTAACTTCTTGATTTGAGCTTTTTTTTTTTTTTAATTGTTAAATGAATTTTGACTTGGAAGCAAGACTATTTCCAGCAAGTTTTGAAATGACTTATACAGACTTCTGCCAGTTCATGCTACATAGTTATGCAAAGCAGTATCTTTTGCATTGACAATCATAAAATCAAAATTTCCATCAAGTTTGAAAAACATTGAAGATGTTCTCTGTCCTGCAAATATAAAGCCAAGCTTTTAATCTTTTTGAAAAAAATAAATACACATGGTACATCCATCTCATTAGAATGAAATGTACCTTTGCAATGGTTTGAATATGCTTGGCCCAGGGAGTGACACAATTAGGAGATGTGGCCTTGTTGGAGTAGGTATGGCCTTGTTGGAATAGGTGTGGCCTGTTGGAGTAGGTGTGGCCTTATTGGAGTAGGTGTGGCCTTGTTGGAGTAGGTATGTCACTATGGGCATGGGCTTTAAGACCCTTGTCCTAGCCATGTGGGAGCCCGTCTTGTCCTTCATCTTTGGAATAAGATGTAGAACTTTCTTTTTCTTCCATACCATGTCTGCCTGGATGCTGCCATGCTTCCTGCCTTCATGATAATGAACTGAACCTCTGAACCTGTAAGCCAGGCCCAGTTAAATGTTGTTCATTATAAGAGTTGCTTTGGTCATGGTGACTCTTCACAGCAATCGGTACCCTAACTACGACAGACTTTTTTGTTTTTTGTTTTGTTTTGTTTTGTTTTTGTTTTTTTGAGACAGGGTTTCACTGTGTAGCCCTGGCTATCGTGGAACTCACTCTGTAGACCAGGCTGGCCTTGAACTCAGAAATCCACCTGCCTCTGCCTCTAGGGTGCTGGGATTAAAGGCATGTGCCACCACTTCCCGGCTCTTTGCCTTTAATAAATAGTAAAATTATATGTATACAAATAATTATTTTTAAATAAATTCATTATTTATTATCAGCCAATGTTTCATCTGTATTCCTATTTTAAATATTTATACATATGGATGACATAAAAATTTTGGGAGTGAAAAGTAGTCGGGTGAAAGTTCAAGAAACCCTGTTCAAAGCAATGAGAGAGGTATCCAAAAGCCAGGCAAGGAGGAGATGCCTTCATCAGAAGCACCCTAAGGCTGGATGCTGAAGCACTAAGTAAAGGACTGGCAATCACTCCGTGTGGTTTTAAGTCCCTGATGCTGTTAGTTAAGGTGGGTTTGCCAATCCTAGCTCCCCTCCACTGTGACACTATGGATAAAAGGTCATCCCATGAAGAAAAGAGGACGCCCTCCTCTACCTCACTCCTAGCCAGCATGAGCTGGTGAGAGATAACAGCCGATGAGGTAGATGCCAGAGCAAAGTGGACCTTGAGTTGAAGAGACCAAAGTTACCTACGGTATGGAGGGGTTCTCTCTCCTATAATATCACTGGCATGGGGCAGGTCCTCTCTCTCTCTCTCTCTCTCTCTCTCTCTCTCTCTCTCTCTCTCTCTCTCTCTCTCTCTCTCTCTCCTTTTTCTTCAATCTATTTCTCTCTCCATGGGCTGCTCTCCTTCCACATATTAGTTTATTGTAGACTGCTTTCCTTAACTGTCTCCCTCACTTCTCACTCTCCTTTCCCTCACAGAAGCCTCGCTGTCCATGACACATCCACGTCTAAGCTGTTCTGTCTGCCTTCTCCACTGGAACTGCCTTCACAGAGATCCTGGTTCTCGCTTTTTATATTCATTGAATGTTTTGGGTTTTTTTTTTTTTTTTTTTTTCTGGAACGTCTGATGCTAACCTCTCTATTGTCAACATGTTCCCTGGGCCTGCCAAGGTTCTGGGCTGACACATCAGCTTAAACATATTACATCTGAACTCCATAGATTGGTTTTCCTATACTCCATATGCCACTCAGGAGTGTTCAACCCACGTGGTAGCACCACTGAGAAAGTCAGAATCAATAGCCACTTCCCGAGTTGTGGCTCTGTTTAACCACTGAGGCATTGCAAATTAACCTAGAAATGTCTCCCAAGCCCATCCCCACCAGGATGGACAATTCACTGTGTCAGCACACTCCATACAGACTTCTGCACTTGCCTCCTAACCCCGCCTGCCACCGTTCCCTTCCAGTGCCAAGCTGTTGTCTCCAGCTCCAACAGAATGATCACGGGGGCAGGGGTGAGGGGTGGGGTAGGGTGGGATTTCTAGTCAAAATCAAACTCTCCAGTGTATACACACACACACACACACACACACACACACACAGGGACAATTATAAGCTAGGCCTGGGGATTCTTTCTAGTGTCATTTCCTGCTTCAGTGTACCCAACAGTTCTGCACTGTCTCTGTGAGGAAGCCCGACATTGTCATCTTCTGCCTGTGGTGTCTGCTAGGTGTAGAAATTCCCCCCCCCCATTAGAAGTGGGAGGTATCCTTCAAGAAACAAAAATGTTTATTTCTTCTATAATATATTTTAATAATTCACTACTGTTTCAAGGCCCTTGAAGCACTAAATACACACTTTCACAATGGCTCTCATTAAAATATATCTCATTCATTTATTTATGAATCCTTGCCCATATGAGTTAGCTCCACTTAAATCTTTTTCTCCATGCTAAGTTAGTCAGCCTTTGACATTAGGCAGGTTTTATCATCACTCCACCAACCAAGGGCTTGCCTACCATAGATTATTGATAACTTTGCAGATTTCAATTAATTATCAGACTATCTTTGTCCCTCAATACTCACAAACCCCTTTCTTGTTTCCTAAGTCTTCTTCTTTGGATATTTTCAGTTTCTATAAACTCTATACTTAATGCTTCTTTCTATTTTTCTTTTCCTTTTTACCCCACGCAAATGAACTCCTTCAGGTAGCTACCATTTGTGCTTTGCGAAAGTGACTATTGGATTCTATGAAGGAAGGCCACCGGTTTGAAGTTGAAAGTACATCTATTGTCTTTATTGTATAAATTAACAGTTCCATTAAAAATGAGTTAATGAAGCAGTCTGGGCCTTACCACAGAGCATTAAGAATCCTAGCCTATGTGTGAGAGGTAGACTACAGCAAAGCCCCACTAGACAAAACGCATCACCCCTCCAGCTTGGTATTGTACTCAACTCAGTAATTAGTCAGAGATTCCTACCACAAACAACACACCACACAAAAAAAGGATGAGAGCTCCAGAAGTCTGTTGTTAAAACGACCAACGTAGCTCTTAAAAGGAAGCTTCCCTGGACAGCTCCTACTTAAACACATTAGCAAAAAATGGGAGAGAAAAAAAAGCCAAACTTCACCTTTTCCTTGATGAAAATGGTACCTGGAACACCTGTGAGGAACAAAAATTGAGTTACTGGTATCACACAAAGGCAGTAGGGAAGGAAGTGGAGGAGCGAATGGCAAGCCTGGAAATCATAGGTTACGGTTTTATATTCTGGTTTGGTGTCAGTCAAGAGACAGAAACGCCAGAGGACCACAGAAAGGAAGTCAGGCTTGTGTGAGCCTAGCCTTACAGGAAGTGATGGAACTCTCTTGCCACATGAGGTCAGAAGGTCACAGTGGAGAAGCCGACAGTACAGACTACTGCGTATCTTAATTTCTGTCTCCATCAGCGTCCTGTACAAATGGTCCTTACGTTATTTAGGTGGTGTTAAGGTACTGCGGGGAGATAGCCTCAAGTGATCTCCGAAGGTCTTGTTATCATAGGAATCATGGACCCTGAGCTCCTCTGGGATAAAGGGAAGCCTTTCTCCCTGTTTTGCCACCAGGCACTGGAATGCATTACCAATGGAGCCTTGGAATTTCCTTTTCATGAGAACCTTGAGTACTGGGAAGGCAATTATCTGCCAGGATAGTAGGGGCAGTTCCAGCCCCAAGGCGAAAGGTCATAATGAAAGGCTCCGGTTGACCTGCTGATTCTCGGTGTTCAATCACTGGTGGTTTTTTGAATTTATAATTGAAGTCAAATTAAATGTTTTACCAGCAGCAGCTCCCTCACCCTCCCCATCCCCACCCCCACTCACCCGTTCTTCCTAGTCTATTTTAATAGAACTACTATTTGGTCTGATACAACAAAACATTGTAACCATCTTCCAAATGCACATTTCTCTCCTGGGCAGTTTTGGTGCCTTGAAACCAAATATCTTTGTCACCGAGTATTTCTAGGATCTGAGTTGTCACATCTCACCTCACTGGCCCATTTGCCCTGCTGTGTAAATTAGGGTTCCTTTCTCTCTTATCATTGCGCAGAGATCCAGGTTACTTCGTCAATTAGAAATGCCTTTTTCCTGAGAAGGTAACCTCTCTGATGCCGCGTGCTTGCTGTGTTTGTGATAACTAGGCACAATTAGGAGCCTGGTACAATGCAATCAAAGCATGGGCCAATACTGAACTTCAGGGTTTCAACTCACACTGCATGCAAAATAAAGTTGTTTTTCTCTTCCATACACTCCAGGATCAAACTCAGCCCCCTTGTTTCCACAAAAAGCACTGCACCGAACCAGCTTCACGTTCTTAACACGACCACCTCTCTCCAAAGATCTTAGCAGTGTGCACTGATACTGCAGCCATTAAAAAAAGATCCCTGTTTTCGCCACTCCTTCTCTGTGTCCCTTTTAAACATGGAGCTTAGTTCAAAGGTCTTCCTTCCCTAAGCCTTTTCCTCTGTGGTGGACTGGGAACATTTCAGTCTAGTGTGGGCGCTCTTACTTTTAGGGGAGGCCAGGGCTTCTGTCTACTTTAGGTGAGTAGGACGTGCACCGGCTGGGTGACTCAGCCCAGATCAGAGACACTCTGCCTGAAGTGTCAGAACCCTGAGGTGTCAGAACCCTGGCAGTCAATCACTGCTTGATATGAAACAAATCCCTTAAACCTTGGGGATTTTTATTTTCCACCTTGGTCACATGGGAGATAAAAAACGCTGACTGAGGCCAGCGGTGTAAGTCAGAAGGTAAAGGTGTTTGTGGCCTCCAGAGCTGATTGCAGTCTCTAGGACACACATGGAGGAGGAAGAGGAGTGACCTCTGAACACACACACACACACACACACACACACACACACACTAAATGTCATAAAAAATGTTTCGAATAAAAATAAAAAATAGTAATTAGTTTTTATATCTTGCTCCCAGGTCAGATGGTGGAGCAAGATACAAGCCTTCAAGAATGTTATGAACACTGATTTTAAAAGTAGCAATGTAAATACATAAATGAATTTCCCCCAAAACTCTACACACCATTTCTGGCACATACAGGAAACCTCAGCTCCATCTTCATGTAAAGTACACCGTTTCTCGCTGCTTCGTGAGAGGTTATTTTTAGGTACTATATCTTATAATCAGCAGCCTCCTTATTTCCATTTTTAATATAATAGAATACTTGTTCTATCATGGGGTATGGATATGCACTGTGTCCCATTGAAGTCTATTAACAATGGATTCCTTCTTGATCTATTGGCTGAGGATAATTTACCCATCCACTTGTCTATCCATATGCATCTATAAAACCATTTTAGTCAACTAACCTGGGCTCATGGGGGCTCACCGAGACAGAACCACCAACCGAAGAGCATGCAGGGGCTGGACCTTGGAGTAGAGGTTGTTTCTGACTCTGTTGCCTGCCCTCAGATCTCCTTTCTCTATCTGGACTGCCTGGCTGTGCCTCAGTGGGAGGGGATGCACTTAGGCCTACTGCGACTGGATGTCCCAGGGTAGGGTGGTACCCAAGGGGGAGGGCGTCCCCTTCTCTGGGGAGAAGGGCAGGAGGAGGTAATGGGGAAGGGATCTGTAAGGGTGGAACTGGGAAAAGAGGAGGGATGGGGGTGGGCATGACCAGGATGCAAAGTGAATGAAAAAGGAAACAAACAAACAAAAAAACACAAGAATCCCTAAAAAATAAAAACTGTTTTAGTCTTCTAAATCTAAGCTGCCGATTCCAAAGAGAAAGAACTAGAACCCTGAGAGAAGAAGATGATCTCATTGAAAAGGAGGGGTGCCTGCCTAGCAAGCAGAAACTGTCTTGGGGGAGACCCACTCATTAATCCTGAAAGCCTGGTAGGTAATGGGGATCACAGGTTGGGGTTGCTCCCAGGATCAAAATGAAAGAACTATTAGAAATAGGGCTTTCCTTGTGCAGCTAGCTCAGCGGTCTAACTTTTGGCAAGAACGGAACAGCAGAGAGGACCAAAAGGTATATTACTGGTTCTCCTGGCAAGTCTGGCTGAGTCCAAGCCTCAGATAGGACATATAAGAATCCTGGGGTGGGTAGGGCATCGGAGAGTGGCTCACATCCAGGCTGTCACACTGGCCTTACCAGGAGAGCACACAGAGATTTAATGATAGGCCTGCTTTGACATTTGAATGTCATGGATTTATGATATGAAGACCCTGTTTCTAAGATCTGGAGGTGGAATTCCTTTGTTCCTTCAGCCTTTGGCAGCAGCTGAACTGAAAAAGAGAGAGAGAGAGAGAGAGAGAGAGAGAGAGAGAGAAAAGTCATCTGGAGACGGACAGAAGGATGCTGCAAGGGGAGCTAGAGTGAGGCCAAGGCATGCTCGCCTCCCACTGAGCTAACACACCCTCCCTTTCGAGCGACAGAAGAACAACCGCATAGCAAAAGCAGGCAAAATGCACACATTTGTTCCTATTTCACAGATGAGATGCTGAAGCACAACCGAAATCACACAAGTCTTCTTGAACTGACTCCATTTGTGTCACAACTGATCAATACCAAGGGAGGAAGTCGGGGTGCCATCCACAAAAGTACAGCCCAATGGCATGGGTAGGTGTAGATAGCGTCATCAGTACCAGAACAGTGGGACCCAAGCCAGTCTCCTGGTTGGCTATTCCTTTAACCAGAGCAGCATTCTCATTGGAGAATGCCCAGCTTCCCATTCTTTTCCCATTTCCCTCCCTGGGACCACAGTACAAAGAGACACTTCTGAATATCCAAAGACTTTCACCATCTTGGTGTAGCCCTGAGGCTCGGCCATGCAGCTCAGTGAGGAGGCAGTGAGTTCGTATCAGGCACCTGGTTTCTTTCAAAGGCTTCTTGGAGTTACCTCTCTTAGCTCACACAGAAACGCACAGGGGCAGTTCCTGCTCTCTTCCCCATTTTATGGAGAGGAGAATTAAGAAGACAGGATGGGGCTGGTGAGATGGCTCAGCGGGTAAGAGCACCGACTGCTCTTCCAAAGGTCCCGAGTTCAAATCCCAGCAACCATATGGTGGCTCACAACCATCCGTAACAAGACCTGATGCCCTCTTCTGGAGTGTCTGAAGTCAGTTACAGTGTACTTACATATAATAATAAATAAATAAACCTAAAAAAAAAAAAAAAAGAAGAAGACAGGATGGTGAGCATGTCCTGACATGGACATAGATCCTGGGGATCTCTAGTACACTCCCCAATGGCTTTACCCCACCCTGCTTCACCAAAGACATCTCTAGTCTCTGCACTGGACAGAGAAGACCCGGCTGCCTCCTTCGCTCCTCCAGAGAAGGGCTGTATTTTGGGGAAATGTGAGTCTCAAGGATGATGGTAGGAGGTAGTTAAGGCAGAAGGATTCTGGGAGAAAAAGATTAAAACCAGAACTTCCTTTTACTTCAGCTGCTCTAAACTGAAGTCCTGGTGGGGCCTGAGTCTCGGTCCCATCTGTTGGACACCTGACCTCAATCTCCTCTGGAAGTAATAAAGGAACATTTGACACTAAGTGAAGGAGACAACAGAGAGAGCTGTTGGCAGTAATTTCATCCTGGTTTGGGGGAAGGCGAACCAGAGGACTTTCTCAAAACTGCCTTGCTAGAGAGGTATTTCATTTAGATTATGGGATGACTTATCTAGAAAACCCAACACATCATCCTCAATCAGTCTGTGACAAAAATGTATGTAACTCCAGCAAGGCCATTGACTGCACAGGGCCGGCTATATAACACAAGCAGGAGGGCTCTCTGCAAACTGCAAATGCTGGGATGACTAAGAATCGTAAGACACGGACATCAATGACCAGCCTAGAGCTAAATGGAATTCTGAGGATAGGAGCCTATGGGTGGGCCAGAGCATCCTGGAAGCACCCTCCGTGCAAGCGCATCCAGGGGCAGCAGAAGACCCTCAGAAATATGACTGCAGATACAAGTCCTGAAATATATGGCAGAATCTTCAGACAAATAGGAGAGAAAGTCCGTGGCTGAAAGGGGTATAAAAGAGGCAAAGCAGAAGACTGGACAGCAGATGGAAAGTATATCTAGAGCAAAGGATTATTGAGTTCCTTTTTAGTTACACAAACTAATCGTTTATGGAGATAGAAAAATGCCCTTCTGCCGAATGCAGGAAACAAGAGCATGGGATCTATGAAATCATATTCTCACGTTACAATGTAGCCATACACTTGCAATTAAATAAAGAGAATAGGCTTCTATAGAGACAATCTCATAAAAATGAAAGCCAATGTTCTATAGTAGCCCTCTCAGAAGGAAGTTATAATAACAACAGATAATACCAGGACATTCAGCAAGTACATTTCTCTGAGTACATACTACTCAGGAAATGAGATTAGAAACGCAATGAATTAATTCTGTACCTAAAATTTATGGATATAATGAGCCAAAACACAGCAAGAAAATGAAAATACAATCTTATAAAGAAATTCAACCCAGAAGTAGTGCACTGGTAAAATGGCAAAACTGGCAAACTAGTAACCAATAAAAAAGAAATAACAAGGTAATGTGATCAGTGAAAGATTAAATTGATTTTTACTAAATTTTAAGAAACACTGTCCAGGGCTAGGGATGTAGCTTAGCGGTAAAGGGCTTGCCCTGGGTTTAATCCCTAGCCTGCAAACAAAGAAACCAACAAAAAGCCATTATTCTGAGCTGCAAATGTCTGACTAATTGATTTAATAGTCGTGCTTTCCTGGTTTTGCACAAGCATGTAATAACTAACACATAGTCATGAACAGAAAACAGTTGGGTAAGCGAGGCGCTATTATCCCAGTACATTAGTGTTGAGTTCTTTCAAAGCTTTAAAAAAAATAAATAAACAGTTCCTACACTACTTAAGTTGCTCTCAGATATAGTTCTAAAGTAAAGTATACTTTCTTCAAAACAGTATGAATTTTTTGAGCCCCAACTTCATCAGAAAAGTACAAAACCTGAGTAACATTTACAAACAAAAACAAAATAGGTGGGAATCCATCCAACAGAGGAACAATCAGGATTCTCCCTGGAATGGGATGTTAGTATCAGTAGACTCAATTATAAGAAATTAGCAATATACGTGTAGCTACTCCTACACCAAACACCACTAAGTACCATTTGGAAATTCCATCACAATGTTCTCAAGAAGAGAGATTACAAACAAACACAAAAGAGAATGAAACTTAAAATCTTTTTTTTTTTTTTTTTTAATCAGACTGAAGAGATGGCTTGGGAGTTAAGAGCTCCTCCAGAGGACCTGAGTTCAATTCTTAGCCACCACATGGTGGCTCACAACCATCTGCCGTGGGATCCTATGCTCTCTTCTGTCATGCAGGCTTACATGCACTTACATGTATGTATATAAGTGCTCATATACATACATAAATAAATCCTTAAAAAATAAAATAAAACCTTTTAATCAAGTTAATGTATCTACATCTACAAGCTAGAAAAGGGTCACAACAACATTAGACATAATTCAGAAATGGTCAAGGGGATGTAAGAGAGTCACAAAATTCACCAGGTGAAATGGTATATGCCTGGAATCCCAACACTCACGAGGTTGAGGTAGGTGGATTGCTGTGAGTTCAAAGCTAACCTAGGTTACAGTGTGAGACCTTGTATTAGAAAACCAAACAAATGTGGGAGGGGATGTGTGTGTGTGTGTGTGTGTGTGTGNGNGTGNGNGTGNGNGTGNGTGTGTGTGTGTGTGTGTGTGTGTGAGAGAGAGAGAGAGAGAGACAGAGAGAGACAGAGACAGAGAGAGACAGAGAGAGACAGAGAGAGACAGAGAGAGAGACAGAGAGACGAGGGACGAGACCTCAATGGAATTTCTTTGCACTGATGACAAGTTAGTAAAGAACGTGGATGTCTTCTACAAAAACAATTAGATATAATTACAGAATGGGTTTGTTATTAAGATATCTTAAAACATAAATGGGAAAGTAAAGGAATATATAGTAAATAAAGCAAAAATCAGACCCGTGGAAAGCCTAAATTTAGAAGCCTACATATGTTTAAGTTATAGAGGAGGGAATAGTGTTTGTGGGGAGGCAGTGTAGGGGGGAGAATAATCAGAATACATTGTATATGTGTATGAAATGTTAACTAACAAGATCAACCAATAAAAAGAGAAAAGCAGGTTTAATTTACTATGAAATTGAGTTCCCATATGACACTCTGTAACATTTTGTAAATTGCTTATGTGAATTAATCCGAAATAAAAAATCAGTTTTTATCAAAGATGTGGTTGTGTTCGTATTAATTTCAAATATTTTAAATTATTTTTGTTTATTTACTTATTTGTTGATTGATTTTTTTTTAAGATAGGTTTTTGTTATGTAGACCAGGCTGTCCTCAGAAGGAGACCCACCTGCCTCTGCCTGCCAAGTGCAAAGGTCAAAGGTGTGCGCTCCCACATGAAACTTAAATTCTTAAAGTGATTTAAAAAAATACAGCTATCAACTTGGTACAGTTATTAAAAAGTGATCAACTGAATAAAAAAATCAGAAATACATTTAAGGCATTAGATTATTGTTGTCAAAAGGATCTTAAACCGCGTATATAATTCAAATCATCCAGTAGACACATTTTGAAAATTACAAAAAAGCCGGTGAAAATAATTTAAATATTTTTAATCTATTAAAATATTTCAAAGTGCATTCAATATGAGAGTTATCAGTGATTTACTTCGCATTTTTTCTTATATGCCATCTTCAAAATTTTATCTGCATTTTGCAAATGTATATGTTTATTCAGGCTCCTTTTATTTCACTATGACTGATAACATTCATAAAACTCATGTGGAGCAAACTGTATGTGTTGACATATAATAGAATTGTATTCTACATAATGTAGCATAGAAATATGTACATCTAAGTATACATATGTGTGTGTATATATATATATAAATGGCTAAAGAAAAATGAGTATGATTTTACCATTGTGGTATTATTTATGTCAAAACACTAAAAACATTGAAATGGCATCAAATAGAGGCCAGATTAGGGGAAAAATCCACAAAATAAAACTCTTATAATGAATCTACAGATACTAGCAATAGATAGAAAATATTAAAATGACAATGAAATAAAAAGCCCATATGAAACACTGTATATTTTTTTAACTCTATGATAATGCATTTTTGTACAACTAAAAAGTCTGAATTTTGAAGAATTACAGTATAATTATACAGTGGTCAATACTTTTACATACTATTCTACATAACTGCATACACTCTAACAATAACATACTATGCAATGTACATATTAATGGTAGTGTATTGCTACATAGGATAGTATGTATTACAATAATCAAATGTTCTAAAGGAGTTTTACATTAACCATGTTTTAACGGACTTAGCTTTCTCTTGCTGGAGAGAAACTTTCGTCTGCAGGAGAGGAGAGGAGATGTTAAGTTGTGCCACTCCCGTGAGAATTGTCCAGCTTTGGTGCCACAGTGCACTTGTGCCCGGTGCACGTGATGTGGGGAAATGCCGATACCTCTCTTTGAAGTGTCTTTCCCACTTGGGGGTTTGGAGAAATTCAGTTTCAGTTCTCTAAAGGAGCCATCTGTCCACTGTAATGTTTAGCTTCCTTCTGCAGTGTCTAGACTTGGTCAGTCATGGAGCATCCTTGGAAAACAATGGAGAGGCAGTCACCCTCTCATTCTTGTGTTCTGTGGTCTAGGGGGTGAAGCTGGGTGAAGCTATGAGAAACCATTGAGTTGTAGAGTTAAAATGGATTAATTTTAGGGGTGAGTAAGTCATATTTTCATAAAATTGCTTTTAAAATTAACTTTTGAATATTAGTACAGTAAATAATTCTCCCTGAAGGGAAAACCAGACACCAAGAACCTAGAACACTTTTGTCCATGAGAACTTTCTAGATCGTAGAAATATTGTATATCTATCTGCCGTTTTGTTCATGGATTCTGGCTGGCTGTTTGCCTCATAGTTTGCCTGCTGTGACGAAATAGGCAGATTTTAGTTCTAAATTTAGTTCATTTCAAATAGCCATGTGTGGCCAGCGGGTACCGTTTGGACAGTGTAGCCACAGAAAATGGAAGCAGTATAACCGAGGACTCACCTAGGAGTCGGTTGACCTCCTCGAATGTCACTTGGGAAAATGTTGGCCACGACAGCCCTTGGGGAGGTTAGCTTCACCAAAAGCAAACTTTTTTTTTTCCTTTTCCTTTACTCTTCTGCAATAGTCATAATTAACTGGACTCATACCCATCTCCAACCCTCACCAAGGACATTTGGTAGAGAGCTTAACCTGACAAACTGTTTTAGATTTCAGTTTAGAAAGCACTTCCTTTATAGTTGAGGAAACCAAGATTGCCAAATCCTTTGCATGGCTCCAGGGACTCAGCCCTGATTGGGGGTGAGGAGAAAATGAAGAAATGACATTGAACACATCACATACACAGGGAAGGCTGGGTCGGGTGGTCTGGAGAAAATGCAGTATTTAGAAGCTCAGTGTGTTATTATATATAGCTGGACAGAAAGGCCGGGGCTATTGCATATAGCTGGACAAGGAGGTGGTCTATTACAGATAAACAAGGGGGAGGGGGACCATGTATATGTAATTGAACAAGGGCAGGTTTAACTAATCTCCGTAGGAGTAGTCTCTGTAGGGAGCAATCTTCAGACTGTAAATATCCAGATGGGGCTGGAGAGAAAGATATGGTAGACCTTTTCTGCATACACTCAACAGCCATACTGAGAAGGCCTTGGCATTTCTCTGAGCCTCATAGGGTATGGGTCTTTGCCATTTCCCATGGGTAAATGGCTCTGGGGTCCTTAGCACAGTCATGCTCATGTCAGCAGCACACATCTACTCAGGACTTCACTTCCTCAGGGCTTCCTCTGCTCCCAGAGTGAAATCCCAAAACAAAACCAAAAACCAACCAAACAAAAAATGTGCTTAGTGAACTGGTTAATTCCCTAAACTGCACATTAGATCTAGTGTCCTAAGTCTAGGACTTCCTCACAGGGTACAGAAAATTCTGTGGACCTAAAATAAGCAAGAAAACAAAGAACCTTGTGCAAAAAAAAAAAAAAATGGATGGGAGAAAAAAAATTACTCAATAAAACTTTTCATAGCAAATTGGTTAAGAAAAACATACTGGAATTATACTTAATAGAGTTAGTGTACTGAGATGTGAGACCCGCTCACAGCATGCAGCCTTTGGAAGTCTTGGGCAATTTAACAGAAGTGACCTCTAAGCTCCTTATTATTCTTTGTGACCACTCTCCACATACTATGTACAGTTTAATACTAATCTTAAAGACTGAGTTGGGGACAGTATCCACCATAGCTGCTAATAGAAGTATATAAGCACACACACACACACACACACACACACACACACACACGTGTACCCACACAGACACACACACATGGACACACATGCATGCATACATACATACACACACATGGGAAACGAATATAATATGACATTCCTTGGCATATTTTAATTTGTAAGCCTCAATGCTTGAGTATTCTTGGTTTTGCTTAAAGAAGAAAACAATCGGGCTTCATTTCCCCCCTTAATGTCCGAAATTACACCAGATGTCTCTGTGTTAAACACACTGTGATAGCTGTCGAGGCTGTCGTGACCTATTTAACGGCCATCCAAGTCACCTTTGCAGGACAGTGACCGTTCTTCTTGGTAACGGTTTGCATCAGAACAGTTTTTCACATCCTTACACAAGCATCTTGACAGTCAAATTATTGTGGTTTTTGCCTTTGTGGGACACTAAAATGTGTATGTTTTGGATGTCGCTCTATTTCTTAGCATTTAAAGTCCTACTTTAATACTATTCAAATGTGGTCATTCACCCAGCATCCTTTACTCCGTGCACTCAGGACCCTACTCCAGGTACTGATCTGATTTGTACTTAGTCACAGAGATGGACAGCAGAGGGGATCTGACACACAGCACTCACGCTGCTCCTTTGTTTGTTTGTTTTTCACGGTGGCTATTTCTTGATCTCTTATTACTACAAACATGACTTGTCTTGATATTTTGAGATAAGATCTTATCGTGCAGTCCAGACTGGCCTTGAATTCTCAATTCTCCAGCCTTAGTCTCCCACCATTCCCTGGTTCCCAGTTGATTGGTAGAAGAGGTTCTATGGCCCCATTTCCAAATCACATGTTCTTCTTGCCTTATTATTTTGCCCTTTCCACAGACTTTTATTAATTTTGCAAACTAAATAGCATTTAATGTTTAAATGCTAGATTCATGAACACATCTAGTCCCCGTGACAACTCTGTGAATTAAACACTCTTGTTATCAACCTCACTGTACAGATAAGGGAATTGAGTCACACAAAGGTAAAATAATTTTTCCAAAGATGAACATCTAACCAGTGGCAGAGCCAAGGTTTGAACCTGGCTACAAAGTAGATTGGCCTAGAATGGGTTGGTCTGGTGCTGCTGTATATTCAAATGCTAAATTCTGTATCCTAAGATCTGGTTGCTCCAAGACAAGGAGATCTTCCTGTATACCAACTCTCTCTCTCTCTCTCTCTCTCTCTCTCTCTCTCTCTGTGTGTGTGTGTGTGTGTGTGTGTGTGTGTGTGTGTGTGTGTGTAAACCTTGCCTCCTAAGTTATTTACTGATTGGTAAATAATGATGCCTACAGCATAGACTGGGCAGAAGAGAGGGGACATATTGAAGTTCTCTGGGTTTGTGAGCTCAGGCAGAGACCACAAGGAGAGAGCAAGGACATGGGAAGAGAAGAAAGAAGTCTCCATGGGGTGGGTGGATCATGAGTGTATGGCCATGAGGGCCGTCCTACTGGAACAGGAGTGTCCCAGGCAGAACATTGCAAATGATACCTCGGGGTTATTGACAGGGAAGTAGGCAACATAGAACAGAAGGTTTACATCTGCCCAGCTCTAGTGGTTTAGGGCTTATTATAAATATAAAGGCTTTGTGTCTTTTACTTGGGAATGATCTAAGGTGGGGTAGAAGCCCCCAAATAATATTTACTATAACATTTGCCACTCAATTATTGTAGTATTTTAAATATAACACACATTGAACTTCACAATTCAAATGCAAGGCTCTTTCAGATTTCCAATGTGACTACATCTGAGGTTAAGTCTAGGTATAGAGACTTCCCAGGGCAGAAGTACCTAGAACATTTTAAGGTCCCCACACCGACCGTCTGAAAGCCACAGGTTATAAAGGATGATGGATGAGGGGAAGGCTTAGTACTCTCTGGGGAATAGCCTTGGAATATTACTACCAGTAAGCCAGGACCATACTCCTCTTTCGTTTCACAAGAAGCCAGTGGTAGGCCCACATGTACGATTACTTTGCCCTTCAGGGTTTTTCTGCTAAGTGCTGCCCTGTTTGGGGACTTTAAAGGGGTAACAACCATCAGAAGGCCACCACAGGAACATCTGAATAATTCTGCTCTGGTAACGTGCAGCACAATATTATCAGTTCCGGGAAGCCTTGCCAGAAAGATTAATCAACTTCTAAGATCAAACAGAAGCAACCCAAGGGCCAAATGGACATAAATCAAGTCCCAAACTGTAGCCTACTATGGAAGTTCAGCCTTGGGTCTTACATCAAACAGCATTTATCATTTAACAAAAACAAATACCGAAATGGGGAGGTGCGGGGTAATGACTCCGTGGGAAGGATATCAAAGTCAAGTGGAAAAATCCCACTGCGAAGACATCTAGTAAACACACATGTCCACACAGTTGGTCACCGAAGATCCCTATTCTGTGTTCTACCGCATTCTGTAAGAACAATCCAGTGAATTCTCATTTATGGTCAGTCATGAGGATTGATTCTCTGGGACCTTGACTTTGAGATAGAGACAGATGTATGAAGGTGCTTGACAAGTGCTCTTGGGGACCATGACTATGACAAGAGAAGAGAAGAGGATTGGGCAGAGAGCTCTCTGGCTCTGACACAGTCACAGGAGTATGCAGGCAGCCCCAGGTGGGGCTCAGGAGCCGGGCTGACCCTAAAGACTTAGCCCACACTGGAACAAGCAGGAGGCCCAGCCTTAAAGCCCCCAGTGGTCAACTATTGGTTGCCTGGCAGAAGACATATGCAAAAGGTGGTTCCCTCTAGCTCAGGAGAGCTGAGAGCCATTGGATAACATTCCCAGCAGCTGAGAGAACAGACCCTTCAGCCCCGACAGCAGAATGAGTTATACGTGACAGTTTGCATTCCACCTCAGCTTTCACAAGCTATGTATGCAGAAGGAGCGCATGCTGTTCTTAATATAACTCTACAGAGACAAGTCACTGTGTTATAGAGGTCTTCCCTGGTAGAAAATGCAGGGTGAAGTTATAAAACAAATGGTCTTGTGTGCAGCTTAGGATAAGCCACTTATGATAACATAGAAAAGCCTTGTCCTTGGAAGCTAGGACACTAGGGCTCTATCAAGAGTGTCCTCCTCAGAAGAATGAAGAATTTTGATCTCCAGGACCCATTCGAAAAACTAATGTGGTGGTGTGTGCCTGTAATCTTAGCCCTGGGGAGCAGAGACAAGAAGACTCAATGGCTTGTTAACCATCCAGCTTAGAAAAATAGTCGAGCTCTAAGTTCAGTGAAAGACCCTTCC
>NC_034607.1:18054841-18066570 GCF_900095145.1 Mus pahari | reverse complement strand
GAGGCAGAGGCAGGTGGATTTCTGAGTTCGAGGCCAGCCTGGTCTACAGAGTGAGTTCCAGGACAGCCAGGACTACACAGAGAAACCCTGTCTTGAAAAACCAAAAATAAATAAATAAATAAATAAAATAAAATAAAATAAAATAAAATAAAATAAAATTTAAAAAAAGTGCTTGGTGAGCCACTGTGAAGACAGGAGTTAGATTCCAGCACCCATATAACAAGCTGGGCATCCACACATGCCTGTAGGTCCAGTTCAAAGGGATCTGGCATGTACATATGTACAACCTGCCCCCTCCACAAACACATACACATTCACACACACAGACACATACCCCATGCCACACACAATCACACATACAAATAAATAAGTCTGAAAACAAGGAGGGGCATGATTGAGAAAGACACCTGACCCTGACCTCTGAGCCTTAGACACATATGTGCATACATATATGAACGAGAAGGCGTGCATACATCACACCACACATATTCATTAAAATAATTCTTATAGCTCTTGTTCTCTTCCAGCAATTTAAAGATTGGGTCCGCTGGAAAGATTAAACTCATTCTTTTCATTGCTATGTGTATACCTGAGTATGTTGACTGGTGGCAAGCCAAGGTTCATTTGTAAACTTACAGAAGGAAAGCCGGACTCAAATATGGATGAGCTACACTCAGGAGTCGAGGGCTGGAACCAGAGCACATGCTCACCAGTAATCAGCGAATTGAAGAATTTAAATACCCTGATCAAAGCTGGCAAGATGGCTGAGTGTCTAGGAGCTTTTAGCCAAGTCTGGTACCCTGACATCAATCCCTGGATCCACACAGAGGAAAGAGAGAACCAATCAGTTCTACAAAGTTATCCTCTAACCTCCATGTTCAGTTGCTATGTAACACATATGTACTTATATACATATACAGAGCATATGTAACACACACAAACATAATACAGATCATATAGAACACATATGTACACATCCAGCTCTAAAAAAAATTCCTGAGACCCAAAATTATTAGATTCAATTCAAGAAATTTAGGAATGGGGATAAGAAATACACAGAGAACAAAATTTAGAGACTTCTAAATCAACACTGGAATGTGCAACTTACAAGACAAAGTTCACCCTCCATGGTCAGTGGAGTATTTTCATTGGTCTTCTTGTCAGGACGAAAGTTTTAAATCCACCAGAAAAGTTACAATATAAATAACTATTACCTAGTGAGTTTTCACACATAGTCTGACCTGAACTGAGGCAAGCTAACCCTGTTTCCTACCGGCTGAGGTTAACCTGTTCTAAGGTTACCTTGACTCTTGGCTCCCAGCATTCATTTCCACCTTGGGAAAAATGAGATCAACGATAGTTCACTGAGTCAGAACAGTTTTGGGGAAGCTCTGTGCTTAACTGAGAAGACACTGCCATCTAGATTGTTCCTGTTCTCTTCCAAGGAAGGCCGTTAGGAGGCTGCAGGCGAAGGAGTAACTTACCACCGTACTGAAGAACAACTAGCCAATCAATGTCTGTCCCATGGTCAGCAAGGCATTAATAAAGCGCAAACCATAGCATCTCATTCCACACTTCTGACTCACGTTCTCTCAGAGATCACTACCAAACAGTGTTGCCACGAAAAAAAGAAAAACACAAAAAGCAGGGTGTCGTGGCCTAGCTTCGCTCCTGTTTTGTTGAGTTATAAACCACATTTTCAAGAGTCTTCATTTTGGGTGATGTCTCCGCACACATGAAAGATATGCTGCTATAAATAGACTCACCGTGTGGGTTCCTCTGACTTAAACAGTCTCTCTACAGTTACACATAGAAAAAAAATTTTTTCATTAGGTTACTGTTTTCTACCAGGAAAATACTTAGTGCTATTGGAGTAAAATAAATATATAATCCCCTTATTGGAGAGTCTGCCACTGTAGCTATATGAGTAAATGTTCATAGCACTGCTTTACTTCTGAACGTTAAAAGGGAAACAATGTGTCTGTCCGCCCAGCTCTGAGCTGCCTCCTGGGAATCACTTCGGAACAGTGTCTGCTATGATTGCTCCCCGTTGGAAGTTCAGTGGCAGCTTCTTGTGGCTCCCTGCATCCTCTCCCTCAGTTATACCTGTCTTTTGTTTTGGGAAGCTGGAACCAAGCAGAGCTGAGAATCTCAGCATTGTCTTCAGCAGTAAAATGGTCATTAGCCGAGCTTCCCTCAAATGATTGCTACAAGGCTTGATGGGCTAAGTGAACCAAAGTATTTATCACAGGCGTGGCCTCTTAACTGGAGAGTTATCACTACAGTCTTAAAACTGTGTTATATACATTGAAGTTGTGGTGTGTGTGTGTGTGTGTGTGTGTGTGTGTGTTGTGATATAGATCACATATATATGCATAGATTAGGGATGAAGTGGCATGGTGCCTGTTACTATTTCTTGTTTCCTGGTACTGAGTATGTACCAGGCAATCCAGGCAAGCGCTGTACCATGAGTTATACTCCTAGCATCTTACTTTTAAATAGGTCATAGAGACAATTATCTATAAAACCACAAAATTAACAACTGGTAAATGAAATGAACCATAAATAGCATTCAGCTCTAATTGATCCTAATTTTTCATGTATTTGAATTTTTAAAAATAAAGCGGTAGGGGAAGATGTAAACAAGCTTATATGGTTTCCTGCTTACGTGCTAAGCAGAACTTATGGGTGCACACTCAGATTCTCATCTCTCTTCTGAGGATTCAGACAGAGGCACACCCAGCTTCAGCTAGCACACGCCAGCTTGTCACCATGGTGGCGCTGTCATAGGTGGCTTGCAAGGTTTTCCATTTTACTCAGGACTTCCTGTTCCTCAAACTGCAATTCCACCCCCACCCTCTCCAAACCTGCCTCTCCCTTGACCCCCTCACTTCGTCTCTGGCTTGCCCCAATGCTGTTTTATGGTTATCCTGATGAGAAAGGTTAAACTGCAACACTGTAATGCATGCCTTTGGTAAAATACAAATCGAAGGCTGCCCTGAAGCACAGGAAGAAAACAGAAGTCAAATTTCTCTTCACCACAGGATCTGCTTTCTCAAAACAACCCCTTTGGATCATTCGATGTCTTTTAAAAATAGTTTTCCATCCACATTCAACAAATTTCTGTGCATTTTAAAGGCACATTTTTCTTAACCTTTTGAAGATTTATTTTAAGGGTGCATGTGTGCAAGTGAGTGTGCATGCGCTCACACATGCACACGTGCATGCATTGGTACCTGAGGAAGCAAAACACGGTGTTAGGTTCCTCAGGACTGCAGTTACAGCCACTTGTGAGCCACCCAACGTGGGTGCTGGGAATTGAAATCAGGTCCTGTTCAATAGCAATGCGTGCTCTCAATGACTGAGCCATCTCTCCAACCCCATAGTTTCTTATCTTGCTGCATTGGATTGGACTTCCACAACAATGAAAAAAAACAATGGTTGGGGGAGAGGGATCCTTAAATCACTCCTGGTTTCCCCTTACACTTTGTTTCCACGTATTTGCTTGTTTGTTTGCTGTGCAGGTGCACATCGCAGGTCGTGTGTGAGAAGTCACAGGACAGCTTTTAAGAATTCATTCTCTCCTCCCACCGTGTAGGTGTCTGGGGACTGAATTCAGAGGTCAATCTTGGTAGCATGTGCTGCCATCAACCTTCAGATGGTCAATCTTGGTAGCATGTGCTGCCATCAACCACCCCATTCTTTTCCTCTTAGAAATCACTTTCTCAGATTCAAGTCATGTATCTTTTGACAGTCTTTGCCAAGATAAACCCTCATCCGTTGTATTTTTATCTTCCATCAGTTAGATTTTTTAATTCCTTAAAGGTAAGAACAGTCCCTTCTGCCGTATTTTTTGATGACTTAGTCATGCATCTTTACTGTTTGTGTTTATTGGCTGAAAAGACAAAGTAAAAAACTATCTTTTCCAGGAAATAGATTCACTTTTACTGCAGATCAGTCGTGGTGAGCTAGAACTCCTCCTGATTGGTCTGGGATCATTGCTGTTGGAGGCCAACAACACAAATAGACTTTGGTAACTGCAGGCCTGCTGTGGCTGATGGTCAGGCAAGTGCTTTACAATAGATTTGCCTAATTAAAGATGCCACCTGAAAAGCAGAGATGGTCAGCCCTGTAGGCTTAAGTGGCCTCTTCTCACTGCCTAGTAACAGGCCCCATCTTAAATTCTAACCTGAGCCACAAATACAGAGGCAGATGTTTGCAGCCAACCATTGGACTGAGCATGGGGTCCCCAATGGAGGAGTTAGAGAAAGGACTGAAGGACTGAAGGACTGAAGGAGCTGAAGGGGTTTGCATTCCATAGGAAGAACAACAATATCACCTGACCAGACCCCCCCCCCCAGAGCTCCCAGGAACTAAACCACCAATCAAAGAGTACACATGGATCGACCCATGGCTCCAGCCGAATATGTAGCAGAGGATGGCCTTGTGGGACATCAATGAATGGAGAGGTCCTTGGTCTTGAGACAGCTCTATGCCTCAGTATAGGGGAATGCCAGGGCGGAGAAGTAGGAGTGGGTGGGTGGGTAGGGGAACACCCTCAGAGAAGCAGGGGGAGTGGGGATGGGATAGGGGGTTTCCAAAGGGGAAACAAGAAAAGGAGATAATATTTGAAATGTAAATAAATAAAATATCCAATAAAAAATAAAATAAAATATAGTAAATGGCCCATAAGAAAATTCTAACCTGAGCCAAGTGCATATCTAATTACACAGTTGAAGGCTAGAGTTCACATAAACCACCTCTTTAGTAAAGACCTATTAAGGCCATGCTAGGCCATAATGAATATTCCTCAGTGACCCCTAAGTATTGATTGGCTAATGTTCATGCAACGTTTAATGGTTACTCTGAGCAATCCCTATGGTATTGGTGACAATAAAATCATGTAGGCTAAAACCCCTCCTGGCAAAAGCTTTATGATCTTGACTTATGTGTGTGAATGAGCTTAAAAATTAATTTCAATGATCTCTTAGTTTTATTGCATATTACTTAACAACACACTTACATTTTTCAACATGGAGATATATCTATATATATATATATATATCTATATATAGATATATATCCTAATAAATCCAATAAGGCCTGGAGATGTAAGTCAAAGGCACATCTAGTCACTAGATGCTGAGCAGTGTAGCCTGTCTTTCCTTCTTTGAGGGTTCTTCTTTTTCCCACCCTTCATCTCCCTAGTTTTACCCCCTAATACTAGATAGGAGAGAAAGAAGGAGGAGAGAGAGGAATTAGGAAAATCTCTGAGCTGAATTTCTTTCCTTTTGTTTCTTCTTTGACCACGGCTACTAACAAACCACACCCCACCTCCCTAAATGATCAACAACCAACCACCCCACCAAAGGGGCTCTAGCTTTTCTGTACCCTCAGAAAAGTTCCTAGAATCCCAAATGTTACACAACTATAGAAACTCTCTGCAGCTGGCAAACCCTCGCCTCTGCTAAAACATGAGGCAAATCATAGCAGCTGTGGACAGTCCGAAGCAGCCCCACATTCTAATACCTGGGATTAAAACGGAAACATATTCTTATAATACTCCTGTGTTATCCCCAAATCCCAAGATTTGTCAGTCCAGATCACCATAGCTTATACCGCAGTCTACTGCAGAGCATCAGTTGTCTATCCTGATGGTGCCATAGGTGACTGTGAGCCGCCCCTTGCCCACCGCCCAGCCCTGGGCAAGACTAGTTCATGTCATGAGTCAGAGAAAACAGCATCAGGAGTCAAAGTTCAAAGCACAAGATTTATGGAGATCATGTCACTTCTTCTGCTTGGTCTTGTTGAGATGATATACAGTGAATTCCCTGAGGTTGTTGTCACACGTATTCCACCAAAATGTTCACCACTGAAAGACACCAAGCGGCAGGGAGATTTACATTTGCTAACCAGCCATCTTTCATCTAACCAGCCAGTCTTTCTACAGAGCTTCCACAGTATGTACATTCTGTTTTCTTTACTCCTACAAAAGACAAGTGCTGTGACTTATTGAAGAGAAGGTCCTCAGGGTAAGCTAAGTCACCAGTAACCTCTTGGCTCACTGTGATTCACACAATCCAATGGTTTATGCAGTGCCAGCTGTAAAAACTGAATGCATAGGCCCCTGCGTTACTGTGAACGGTTCCAAGGAATGCACATAATCTGCGTAAACTGATGGTTGCAAATTTCATAAGCACCCGAAGGCCCATACGCACTTCATTATAATCGTCTTCTGAAATGCTCTCAAGCTGAAGACTGAGCGTGACAGGGTAATAAACATCGAAAAGGTTGGGGATGACTGAGCTTAAGAAAAAGCCGCAGGGCTTCTTATATATGCCCTTCATCCAATACTTCTGGACTAAAACTCTCCAAGATTCACAAGGTGGCTTTGGTGTTCTAACTACTGGCTTTTAGCAACCTTGTTCTCCACAGTCCACATGGTTTAGGATGTGGTAGGGTATATACATGAGCTGCGTGGTACTTAAACAGTAGCTCAGCAGTTGTGGAGTTGACAACTGTGACTCTGTGGGCCAAACCGGAAGACTGATTTCTTCTCCAGGGAGGCGTGGTTTTGCTCTGAAGGCTAGCTGAGGACAAGCCAGATCTCCAAGATGATTTTCCTTCTCTTAAAGTCACCTGATTTGGGTACATTTGGGAAAAACCCTCACAGCAAGGCTTAGACGAATATCTGGGTATCACAGCCTACCCAAGCCAACAGATAAAATCTACTGGATACAGCTAAGAATTACCTCAGGAACTGTGAGCTGAAGCTAACCCTTCTTCCCCCAGTCTGCTTTCCCCAGTCTATTTTATTACAGAAAAGACATAAAACCAAAACAATGGGTTTTAACAGGATTAAATCTTATTTAATTTAATCAGATTAAAATCTTATATTTCAAAGGACATCATAAAGAAAGTATAAATTTAATTGAAGGAAAATATGTCCAAATTATATATCTGGTAAGAAACTTGCATTTATAATATATAAAGGATATTTATATATATATCCTCTGATATGAAGAGATAACCCAGTTTAAAAATAGGAACTACCATATAAAATATGATCAACATTATATTTATTAGAGAAATGTAAATCAAAATTGCCATGAGATACGACTTCATCCCTGCCATGGTGGCTGAAATACAAACACAGACAATAACGGGCATTGGCTAGGATGTGGGGAAATTAGAGTCCTGATAAATTGCTGAGAGATATATAAAGTTTCTTTGGAAAATGGTTTTACCATTTTTCAAAACATCCAACAAAGAAGTATAATTTGACCCTGCAATTCATTTCCCCAAATCAAAACACACACACACACACACCATATAAAAGTGTTCATTTACCATCCTTCGTAATAGCCAACCGGTGGGAAACAGTCCAAAGTTTCAACTGGTGAATGATACAATGTGATATACATGCAGTAGAATGTTATTAAGGAATAAAGTATCAGTATAAACTATACCATGGATGAACATTAAAACCTCTGTGCTAAGATGCTGTCACAGACAATCACATGGTATATGATCCCATTTACATGAGATGTCCATGATGAAAAGATCTTTAAAGACAGAAAGTAGGTTGGTGGTGTCGGGGGCTGTAGAGATGTGGGCTGGCACCTGACTGCTAAGAGCTTTCCTTTGGGGACGCTGAAAGGCTTTGAACTCAGCATTGATGAGCTCACAGCTGTTAAAGAACTAATACCCACTGAATTGGTTTACAAGGGCAAATTTTGTAGACATGAATTATGACTCAATAAATCTGTTTTGGAAAAAATTAATGAAGTCTGCATCTTGCTGCAGTTTTATTTTTGTGATGAATTCTTTTTATTACACTTGTGTATGTAATTTTTGATTATTTGTATATTTTTGGGAAAACGCTGGAGCTAAATTAAAACAAAGAGAAAATAACCGATGCTTTCAAGTATATTTTTAATGATAAATTCTGTTTTGTTTTGTTTTTTAAGGCACAATGGAGGGATTTTTCCTTCACAAATGGTTTGATCATGCACTGCTCTCACTTGGCACAAGTATGACTCGTGGAGTCTCCAACTTGCCTGGTTTTCTTGCCTCTGCACTGAGCAGACATGACTGCCTAGCACCAGGAGGAACTTCTTCATCACACGAGGACGAATTTCTCAGAAAGGATCTTTCAAGCAGTTAAATCGCCTGGTGGGAGTTCACAGGAACGGATCACACACTGTTTTTCAACTTTGTTTTCCATTTTCACCTCCCAAGAAACCATCTTTTCCTAACCATCAACTCACCCAAGAAAACTAAATCCTATGAATATAGTATAGATCCATGCATATGTTCTGTGTGTGGCATATATAGGCTTAACGTAGAAAAGAACGACATCTTTCATTCCAAAGCAGTTTTTTTCTGCTTGCTACACCACTCCCATTGAGATGCATAGTGAATATCACGCGTGAATACATTTATTATTTTCTCTACTACAAGCCAAATTCAGAACTCTCAATAAATTCAATCTACAAATTTAAATGGAAAGAGTTTAATTTTTATAAACTTGGAAAGAATCACAAATGATTTGCAAATATGCTAAAATATGAAGTGACTCTTAAAACTATCTTTGTGAGAACATTCACAGACTGGATAGTTGGCTTATGGTATGCTATTACGTGGCAGACAGCAGTGTGCAAAGCTATTTCAACAACATGAGTTTTCTAAAAGTCTGCACGTATATGAACACAAATGGCTGGAAAATACAATTAATATCAAAATATTAAGTGGTAGTTCTCTGTAGGTATAAAAGATATTCGATGAGCTCAAGTGTCAATTTCATATGTCTATGAATGCTAAGCTTATAATGAGTTTGCATTCTATATAATAATTATGGAAGACAGTTACCAACAAAAATTAACTTGTATCAGAGAAAAACCTGTAGCGGCTGGAGAGATAACTCAGAGGTCAAGGACACGTGTTCCTCCTGCAGAGGACCTGAGTTTTGTTCTTAGCGTTCACACTGAGTGGCTCACAACCACCTGTAACTCTACCTCCAGGGGATCCAATGACTGTGGCTTTCATGAACACCCACACACACATGCCAATACCCACATGGAGACACATAGGTGAACGTAAGTAAAATCTTTTCAAAAATGAAAAAGAAAATCCTAGCATCTATTCTATAGTATCTGCAGGAAGGTGTGTATGTAGCCTTTGGGAAAGGCACTGCTTCCTTTAGTGACCGCCTATAGATGGAAGTACTTTTCTCGTGCTTGGTTTTTCTTGTCCCTTTTCAATGCTTACTCAGCAAAAAGCATTAGCCCTTAGTAAGCAATAAGTCAACTATAGCCTTGATTTCCCCAACCATCTTTTTTATAGCACAGATTCTAGTATATTTTAAACTTACAGGGATACCATTCAAAAGGCATACGTTTGCGGATAGACACTTGGAAGTGGTGGATCCTGCAGCTGACTAGAAGTCATTTCGTGCCAGATTTTCACGGAGTGCATTTAAATGATGGCTCAGCTCTGATTATAGTAATTGGGGGGAGAGGGGCAGCTAGAAGAACAGTTACTTTACTACTACTGCTCTTGATGCTGAGTTCATGAGGCAAATGAATGAACTAGACTGTTGGGAGTGGGTGGAATCCTGAGTGGATGTGGATTTGACATGGACAGAAGGCAAGCACCATTGCTCCAGGCCCATGAGAGTAGCTTAGACTTCCAATGTGATGCTCAGAGGGATTACAAAGCCTTCCTTGGGTTCAAGTGTAAGTACTGACAGTGTGAGAAGAAAACGTCTGCCATAGCTTTCTCCCCTGAGCATGTCATGTCTTACAGAACTGCCCCTCCTGAGATTAACTAAACATGCCTCCTTGTTCAGCTATATATAACAACCCTACCTCCTTGTTTGTCTTTAATAGCCCTGTTTCCTTGTACAGAGGTATACGATAATCCTTCCTCCCTGTTCAACCGTATATAACCTGAGCTTACAATGTGCTGCGGCTTCTCCATCCAAGAGCTCAGCCCACCCAATCTTAGCTTGTTTGAGCCCGTGTGTCTGTCATTACTTCCCTCCCTCACTGCTTCAGCTGAGTCAATTCCAGGATCCCTGCAGAGTATAGTGCTGGATACTAACCCAAGGTTTAGAATTGAGCTTCAAAATGGGGACTCTTTCCCAATCTTACTTAAATGAAGTAAGTCTTCACATACAAGTAAGGCAAATGAGAAAGTTAATTATGATATACACTGTCACCAAATGTTTACTGCTATACAGCAGTGTCCAAACACCAAAAGACCCCAGCCTGTGTTTCCTGATGACCTGACTAGATTTATATTCTAAGAGAAAATTTGTTTAAATTAAAAAGTCCCACAATTCATTGCATGTAAGTACACAATGGGAAGCACATTCTGGGTTTTAACCATTACCCTCCCTGCAACACAATGAATCTCCCCACAAATGTTTATGACTTGCGGTCTGCTAAACTGGAGATGACACACTTGCAAGACTCCCAGGTAAATTGCCTTTTACTAGTAAAAGAATACATCTTCATTTACTTTTTCATATTTTGAGAAATTTAAAATTTAAAACTAAACACACACACACACACACACACACACACACACACACACAACCCCTGTGGTTAAATCCAACAGAGATAGCCTGTGAGATGGCTCAGCATGTAAAGGCCCTTGCTGCCCAGCCGGACAACCTCAGTTTGATCCTCAAGACCCACAAGGTGGAAGGAAAGAACTGACTTAGCAAGCTGCCCTATGACCTAAACTTACACTAAAATTTAATTTAATTTAATATATGTAAATAAATACAAATACAAATATAAACATAGGTATGTATAGATGTATGTGTGTTATATATACATATATTTGTTTATGTAAACATGTCAGTGACTAACTATTCTTATTATGTAATGTGTGTGTGTAAAAATGATTTTGTACAAGTATGCCAAATGTCATCTAGTGGAGAAAGAATAAGTATAATCTTTAAAGAAATGATATCAGAATAACTGGGTAGGTACAGAAGGAATCAAATTTCTATCTTTTTCTACACTATACTCTAAAGGCAATTCAGAATGCTTCAGAGACCTAAATATTAACAAAAAACTATAAACTATTGAGAAGAAGGACTTCAGGAAAATAACTCCATAATCTAGGATAGGTCATGACTTTTTAGGAAATTGGTAGTTGGATACACATGTAAATCATACCATCAAAATTAAGAACATTACTTCTCAAAGGACATTATTTAAAACAATGTACGTTTTTTTTTTCTAAGAAGCTAGGCATTTGGTACACATCTTAAATTTCAACACCAGCACTCGGGAGGCAGAGGCAGGCAGATCAGATCTCTGAGTTTGAGGCCAGCCTGGTCTACAGAGTGCGCTTCAGAGGTACATAAAGAAATCTTATCTTGAAAAGTTGAATAATAATAATAATAATAATAATAATAATAATAATAATAATAATAATAATAAATACATAATACATAATATATAATGTAATAATAATTATTTTTAAAGTACAGTACAGTGGCAATGCACAGGAGGAGAAAGGATATCTTTTTTTTTTTCTTGTAAGTTTTTTTTTATTAGATATTTTCTTTATTTACATTTCAAACGCTATCCGGAAAGTTCCCTATACCCTCCCCCTGCCCCTTCTCCCCTACCCACCCACTCCCACTTCTTGGCCCTGGCATTCCCCTGTACTGGGGTATATAAAGTTTGCAAGACCAAGGGGCCTCTCTT
>NC_034607.1:18034736-18054077 GCF_900095145.1 Mus pahari | reverse complement strand
GTAGTACTATGTCCAATTTTCTGAGGACCCGCCAGACTGATTTCCAAAATCAAGTCTGCCATTCCACCAGCACTGGATGAGTGTTACTCTTAGGAGAAAGGATTTCAAGGCCAGCCTGAACAACATAGTGAGTTTGGTACCAACCTGGCTACATAAAATAAAAAAGTAAAGGAAGAAAGGAAGAAAGGGAGGGAGGGAGGCAGGAGAAGGGAATCCACCAACTGAGAGAAACCAGCATTAGCAATCTACGTACCTGAAGCGGACCTTATGTCCAAACTGCAAACAAAGTCTAGAAGAGACAATTTGAAGAAAGGTAACAAACTAGAGTTCAAGTAAGACACCCAGTATTATTAATCACTAAAGAAAAGCAGATTGAATCCATAATATCAAGAGATATTCACCAGAATTGATAAAATTAAAGACTAACAACACCAAACATGGATGAAGATGTAAAGAAACTGGAACTCTGGGTACATTGGCTGTCAGTAGACAATTACTGTAGACAGTAATTTGGCAGGTTATTATGAAGTCAAATAATTACCAATATAGCACTCAGCAATTGTTATTCTTGATATTTCTCCCAGAGATGTGAAAACACACACCCACAGCAGGAAACGTATATGGACACATAAAGAAGACTGTTTATAAAAGCTCCTGCCAGGAAGCAACCCAAGTGCTCATCACAGATGAGTGGACAAGCACACCATTATGCCCTCCAACCAGGAAAGACTACTCGGCCAATATAAGGAGCAAAATAAGGACCAGGGAAATGGCCCAGCTGTTCAGAGTGCTTGATTCTCTTACAGAGACTTGGGTTTGGTTTCACAATCCCACGTGATGATTCACAACTGTCTACTCCAATTCCAGAAGTTCCGGTCTCTGCAGGAACTAGGCATGCTCATCACACACACACACACACACACACACACACACACACACACAAGCACACAGGCACACACGCACGCGCACAGGCACAGGCACACGCACACACACACACCAATCACATCACAATAGGTGACTCTCACAGTCATTATACAGAGTGACACAAAAGCATATGCACCATATAGTTCCATTTTTATAAAACCCGAAAACTGAAATACTTATCTGGAATGGTAGAACTCAAAGCAGTGGCCTAGGGTTGGGAGAGGAAGTGGAAGGCATCCCTGAGAGCCATAGTGGGGAGAATGCCACACTGGATACTGGAGCCACCCTACAGATGCACAGGTACACATGTTCGTCAAACCATTAAACTATATTTGCTTTCTAAAGATGATATCTGCAGCATTCTATAAGTAACAGACAAGAACATTCATTGTATATGTGCCAGGTTAATTAAAGTGAGTTTCCCCTGGGTACACATGGAAAAGTTGGATTTACCTAGTTAATATACATGTTTAAATAAGACCCATATCTGTAAGACTGTAGTCTCTCTTTCTCTCTCTCTCTCTCTCTCTCTCTCTCTCTCTCTCTCTCTCTCTCTCTCTCTCTCTCACCCTCTTTCTCTGTCTCCCTTTATGCACATATGTGTGTTTCTTAGTCACAGCTCAGCTAATTATTTCTTAAAGGTGAACAGTTTCACTGACATGGAGATAAACTACAAAATCATGCTCTCACTGTAAAGTTTGGAAATAATCTAACGTTGAGGCTTGCCTTCAGTTCTTCATTCTTATTCAAAACTGGTGTGAAATAAATATATGAAAAAAATGAATAAACAGCTAGCCACTTCTCTCACTATAAAATAAGCATTTCATCAGATATAAACCAAAAAAAGTTATGCCTGGTCCCAATTAACCTGTCACCACATGATAGAAATGACATATGCGAGGAGGTACAAAGTGACATAGGATTTAAAAGGACAGACCAGAGAGAAACTAGAAAACTATTCCCACTCCTAACTTAGTTCCACAGAGTTTGAGAGGTTACTCCACTGGGCAGGACCCAGCTCTGAGCCCTGGAGCAGTAGCCTGTGTATCTCTGGGCAGCCTGTTAGAAGCATGGGCATCACATCAGCTGCATGGACCTGCAGAATCCCAGATTCCCTTAACAACATCCCAAGTCACTTGTATGTCCATGAAATTTTTAGTAGATGCTTCCAAAACTGAGAGGATGGCAGCCCCAAAGTCACTGGAGTGAGGCATAGGACTTGGGACTCGGGGTGGGGGAGGGTAGGGACTCAATATGAGGATGTTTGGGTGTTTCCTTTACATACCTGTCATTTGACTTTAATTCAATGAAAAGGGTGTGTGCAATGATCATGAAATAGCCTGCAGGTTATATACTAATCGTGAATTCTAACTTTCAGTAGCACAGTGTTCGAGCAAGTAAACAGAAAGCTCAGTAGTCAAGGAAAGATGGGCTCCTCTGTACCTACCGTCCAGTCAGACGGTGCCAGCAAACGTAAGTTACATGTCACATCTTCGTGTCTGCCTGCTGCAGTGGCATCTCAGAGTGGTCAGTAAAACTCACCTTCTTCCAACCAGAGTCAGATCTCTCCTTGTCCTGAGTCAGTCTGCATCCTGCAAGCAGACATGGCTGAAGTTTTAACTACAATCAGTAGTTGTGTAAACTTCTTGTTATGACATCTTTTGGGGAGGGGGGTAGAAACAAGCCATATTTCCCCCACAGAGGATGCTAACTCACAAAGGGAAAATTCCAAGAAAAAAAAAAGAATTTTAAATTCAAGAATAATTTTGTTCAGGTTAGATATAAAGATACAGACATATTAAAACTTTATCAACATGGTCCTCTTAAAAGTTCTTCTGAGAAAACCATTACTAATCATATTAATGTATAGGTTTTTCCACTTCTAAATATATGGCTTTATTATTTTCAAAGATCATACATGTAAAAATGCATGTACTTTGTTCTTTTCTGTGTGCCTGGGTGTTTTGCCTACACATCTGTATTTGTACCACCTGTGTGCTTGATGTTCCTGGAGAGCAGAAATGGGTGTTAGATCCCCTGGAACTGAAGTCACAGGTAGTTTCAAGCTGTCATGTGGATGCTCAACTGAAGCCAGCTCTTCTGCAAGAGCAGCTAGTGTTCCTGATTGCTGAGACTCCCTTCTGGTCCTCTGCCTGCTTCCCACCGCAATCCACATTTCACACACACACACACACACACACACACACACACACACACACACACACCTGTATGCACTCATATAAATGAGATCAAAGCCTACCCTCATGGCTTTTCCAAACTCGAACTCATTTTTTTTTCTATTTTGTTGTATATTATTCTGCACATTCTGTTTTAAATCATTCTATCCTTTCTGTGTCTGACACTGTTTTGGTTTTTACTGTTGGGGATCAACATACTAGGCAAGTGCAGTGTGTCTATGTTTTCAGCCCTGTGTTATTCCATTGTCATTGAATGCTTTGAAAATGTTGGTAACTGTTCACAACATTGACCTCACCACCTGTTCATAGGTCAAGACCTAGTATTTACAAAGCACTTGAAAGATAGGAGGACTGGTGGCTTCAGGAAAGAAAAAAGGACATCTAAGACACCTAAAAGGAAAAGAGTGGGGAGTGTCACACAGAGGAGAGTGACAAGGGAAAGCCTGGTTCCTGTCTTATGTCTTGGCCAGTTCAGGACCTGCACTTCCGCATGCACCCCTGGCCTTCCTGCTCTGGACCTCTTCCTGAACCCACTTCCGGTTCCTGTACTCAGCTGCCTGTCACCTCTCAGTTATCTAAAGGTGCCTTTTGTGCTCTGAGATCTCTAAGTCCCTCCTGCATGCCAGTCCTCTTTCCCTGGTACGTCCAACCTAACTGTAACTCTCTCCTTCTCCTTTTCTCCTTCTCCTTCTCCTCCTCCTCCTCCTCCTCCTCCTCCTCCTCCTTCTCCTTGTGCAGTTCTTGTCTCTGCCCATTATGGGATCGATGTGCAAGACCACCTTGGGTTGAAGAATCTAAGTGCACAGCACTGTGGAGGACGAGTGGTTTGTACACACTTTATAAGGTTACTGTTTCTCAGACTCAGGGGGCTTCTAGAACCCTGGAAGAAATCGCTGAAATCTCTTACTGGCTCTCACTGGAAAGCACTGGCCCGGGCTGGAAATATGCCTGTGTCAGTGGAAAAAAACTGGAGGATTCTAGGAAGCAAGAATTAGTGGAAATGATCTGGGTTTAAAAGGTTTTTGAAAACCTTGACAAATTGGAGAAGATTCTGCGAGCAATGTGGTATGGAAGGACCCAGGGAAAAGACTAGAAGAGCCGGAAGTTTACCAGCCACTGGATCCAAGCCAGCCCTAGAGGGGAAGCATTTACACTGCCTAGAGGGAAAAAAGGGGGGGGGGTAGGCAAGAAGAGGAATTTCTCAACAAGAATCTCAAGTTAGTATCTTCATATGCTTAGCCCAAGATCCCGGTGAACAGATTTGCAAAGCCATGGGCCTCCTGTTAAATCTTTTCTAAAGGAAGTGAAGAGCTGACATAGCGGTTGTGACCTCAGAGCAGATCAAAGTTTTCTCGGAGCAGAAAGCGCACCGGAGGGCTTCGGTGGCGAACCAGACTCCGGTTCGCGTGCAGCCAGAACAGCTTGCCAACCTTGGCTTTTTTTTTTTTTTTTTCAGTTGCGGAGACAGGAAATGACGTGTGAGGCTCTGAACACACTATGACAGCAGGCAGCTGTTCTGAGAGAACTTTCTGTTTCCAGGCCCAGCACCTCCGAATGTTGGCTTCTGTGTGGTCGGTTGTTGAAGAGCAACTCTATGCAAGGTGTTAGATTGAGAAGAGGCGCAGTAGAGGATGCTGGGGCCGCAGCTGAGGTAAAAGCGTGGCTTTGATCTTCATGCCAGTTCCCTAAGCACGGCTTACTAACCACTCCGTCCTATCGAGGGAACTTCATGACCTCACCTCTAAGCTGCATCCTATAAATAAGGTCCTGGCTTCCCATCTCCTCTTTCTTCATCCTATATAAAAGGCTGTGCATGATCTGTTTTCTCAACAACCACAATGGAAAAAAGTGGAGAAGTAAAGAAAAAAATAAAATAAAACCACGAAAATGCAGCAGTTTGCTTTTCCCACAACCAAAATGAATGAACCACCCCCATCCCCTTCGGTGCCTGGGAGAGGAAGTACAGTTGCAAATGTTACCCGCACTAAACCAGATTAATTTTCCATTCAAGAGGAAAAGTGAGCAGCACGGGGTACAGGAGGCAAATTGCAGGGCCCTATTATTTAGCACGTTTGAAATGAAAGGCAATACTGCTATTGAAGGCAGGCTGAGGAGCGCTCTCTTCCTCTCACTAATATCCGCCCACAGGTTGCCTAGCAACCCAATTACATCCTGGAGAACACTCCCCAGCAATAACTGACCCTGAATTTTAATTTTCATGTTGACATTGAAGCGGACTAAATAAATAAATAAATAAATACATCCACTCTGAAACAGCATTCATTTTGATAACTGAGCTACAACTTCAGACTATAGGATAGCAAACACCTTTTTTTTTTTTTTTTTATAAAGCCTTTCTGTTTTCTGGAGCATTATGCTAAAAAGTAAAAAAGAATCTGGAGAGGTTTATTTAAAAAAAAAAATACCGTGATTGCTTTATGAAGATCGGAATGGGAATTCTACTTAACAAAATAAACCCTAAAATCTATGAAAATGCTATATATAAAAAAAGAAACGTCAAGTTTTAATCATTGCTTTTTTGAACGACCTTTTAAAAAAATGAGCGCTAACAGTTAATGTGGATCATAAAAGACCACCCAGAACCCTGGTATCACTTCTTCACGCATGGCAGAAATAGTAGTTCACAGGAAGAAAGGAAAGGCATCCTGCCCTGGGTTTTCTCCTCAGAGTGATATTTGAGTCCAACAGTTGGAACTGAGCATGCTGAAATGACTCCCCGCTGTCCCGACTGTCACATGGGCACACTTTTAGAAACGTGTTCTATGAGTTCAGAGTTCCTTTTCCCTGAGTATGGACATAGCATGTTTATCGCTTCTGAAAAGACATCCTTCTAGCCTAGCCTGAGGAAGAAAAGAAAACAAGGAACACCTCTTCTCATTCCCGTGTGTGCATGAAACATGTCTGCATGAAACTTAACTCCTACCAACAATACTGAGCATGTACCTGAGCAAACAGAGCAGAAACAAAGGCTTGTTTAGTGTTTCGATCCAGCTGTGGAACCCCTTTAGACATCTGACCTTTCAGCTCACTGATGAAAGGAAACAGTGTTAGCAATCATCCATTTGGCCTGCAGTGGCAGCACATGCCTTTCATCCCAGAACAACTCAGGAGTTAGAGACCTGTAGATCGCTGAGTTCTAGGCCAGCCTGGTCTACAGAATGGCAGTCAAGGTGTCTTAGTTAGGGTTTCACTGTTGTAAACAGACACCATGATCAAGGCAACTCTTATAAGGACAACATTTAATTGGGGCTGGCTTACAGGTTCAGAGGTTCAGTCCATTCTCATCAAGGCAGGATCATGGCAGTGTCCAGGTAGACATGGTGCAGGAGGAGCTGAAAGTTTTACATCTTCATCACTTGGAGAAAACTGACTTCCAGGCCATGCCCACAGTGACACACTTCCTCCAACAAGGCCACACCCACTCCACCAAGGCCACATATCCAAATAGTGTCACTCTCTGGGCTAAGCATATTCAAACCACCACACAAGGCTACACAGAGAAACCCTTTCTCAAACAAACAAGCAAACAAACAAACAAACAAACTCATCTGTTTGGATAGTTGTGGGGTCTAAGGTCACTTAGCTCTGTGCCGTCAATAAAGAAACATTCAATTTCCAATATTCTCGGTTCTATTATACAGTATCATTTCTGTAGTGGGTGCTACGATGCACTTACTGGCTGGATCCTCCTTCAGGATTAAAGCAAATATTCTCCCAGCTACAGGGATTGTTGACCCAAGATGACCCTCAGCTGTGAGCCCTTTTTAGGGATGACTATACCAAAATGTATGCATTCTTGTAGAAACAGCCTAAAACCAGTAGCAGCATTCACAAAGACTGTATCGTTCCCTTGGGGAAACTTGTTGATAATATTATCATAGTTTTGTCTTCAGTTGCTCCGCTGGCAACGTTCCCACTGCTACCTACAACACGGAGCAGACTATATTATAACTCTATATCAAAGAGAGACACCAAATTTAACATAGACAATGTTCTCAACTATAGCAAACTCAATGTGTGTACTGTGGGGAAACTGAAAGGCACAGAAACGGTAAGGGTGCTCTTTCCTGGGTGGTAAGCTCAGAGGTGATTTTTACTGTCTTTGTACTTTGTATTCTCAGCTTTATAGCAAGGGATGAATTGCCCTTTCTATAGGGTGAGGGCGTGGGTCCCAAGGGTTGAACACTGCTGTTACTACTTCCTCCAAGTATACAAGTGATGGTGGGTGATAATGAATGTAATATCCCTCACTACCACAGTAGTCAGCTGACTGTCCCCTTTTCAATGGCTGGGACCTATAGACATCAAGTTTTGACTAAGGAAGCATAGGTCTGAATGAAAATGTCCCTCACAGGTTCATATATCTGAATGGTTTGTCTCCAGAGAGTAGAACTGTTTGGAAAAGATTGAGAGGTGTGGCCTTGTTAGAGGAGGTGTGTCACTGGGAGTTGACTTTGATGTTCCAAAGGCCCATACCAGGTCGAGTCTCTATCTCTGTCTGTCTCTCAATATCTTTGTCTCTTTCCCTCTTTCTTCCTGTGTCTGTCTCTCAGTCCCCCTCCTTCTTCCCCCTCCCCCAGGGGCCTTTGGGCTAGAATGTAAAGCTTTCAGCTACTGCTCCAGCATCCTGTCTGCTGTCTGTCTGCTTCCTGCCATGGTTTTCTTGGGCTGGCCCTCTACAACTATAAGCAAGGCCCCCCTACTCAATGATTTTTTTTTTAAAGCGCTGCCTTGGTCCTGGTGTCTCTTCACGGCAATAGAACAGTACTTAAGTCAGGGGTCTTCTTCCAAATACAAGTTTTCATAAGCGTTCGGCATATAAAGTGTCTTCAAAAAGGACTTTGATTCTAGAAGGCAAGCCTGGGGATAGGTAGGGGAGGAGGGAAAAGCCTCTGCCTTGTAGTTAAGCCTATAAAGTTTTTTTTCTCTGAAAAACCTTGGGAGTTAAGATTTTGAAATGTCAGAGCCTTCACTTTCAGTTTTGTTGGCGTGATCTGAAGGGCAAGACATCAAATCTGACTCCAGTATGGTTGAAAACGGAAATGTAAAGTTGACAACTGGATAGTAGTACTTTTTTTTTTTTTTTGGTCACCGTAAACAAGCACAGAAGTGCCAAGAGATATTCTTACCGGTAGGATGATGACAAAGGACTTCATAGAGAAGTGGAGCTGAGACTTAGAAAGCAGAACCCAGGGACTGGTAGCCGAGGGATTGCATCCTAGATGAGGACTGTGATCAAAGGACAGAAGGGAATCAGTGAGGGACTTGGGGGTACAGTGAACAGTGCCTACCTTACCTACTGGAGCTAAGGCACTTAGAAAATAAAGAAGCCATGTCAAATCAACACAATGTTAGAAGTATCTGCATAGAAACAAAGCAATGTGGTCCTTGAGAGTTCCTGACAAACAGAAGGTGATTTATCAAATATTTTGCTATTCATAATAGAAACAAAAATGAGGTAAGAGGCACCAAAGGATGATGCCATGGTCCTAAGCTGAAGTTCATACAGGCCAACCTGGGATAGTCCCTGACAGTAGCTGAGCTCTTGAACATGAGTTCAATAGCAATAGCTTTCTGATGCCTGTGCAAGCTGGCCACATCACATCGATGTCATTATTAGTTTGTCAACTTGCCAACACCTCGAATCACCTGGGAGAGTCTCTGTAAGGGACTCCAGATCAGGTTATGTTGTAGGTTATCAGCAGGAGAGTGTCTTGATTGTTAATTGTTGTGGGAAGACCTAGCCCACTGTGGGTGGCATCATGCCCTAGGAAGAGGATCCTAGACAGGGAATTGATGCAGAGGCCATGGAGGCACATTGCCTACTGGCTTGCTCATCCTGGCTTCTCAATTTCCTTTTTTTAATCACCCAGGACCACCTGCCCAGGAGTGGTACCACCCACAGTAATCTGGGCCCTTCCACATCAATCATTAGTCAAGAAAATATCCCACAAACATGGCCGCAGGCCAATCTAATGGAGGCAGTTCCTCACTGAAGTTCCCTCTCCCCCTGTGACTCTAACTTATGCCAAGTTGTCAAAGCCTAAGAAGCAAAGGTTCAGACTAGAGCTGATCTTTACTGTTAGTTATAGAACAGCTGTTAGATAACTGGACCCAAACTAGAGGCTCTGGGGCAGAACGAAGGGCCTGATCAACTCCATCACTGACTTTAAATTGCCTGGGCCGGAGCCAAATAGATTCTTATGTACCAAGGGGCATCAGAAGTGATGTGGAGAGGTGCCTGATGGGACTCAATGGTGTCATGTGAAACAGCGATCTCCAAAGTTCCAAATCAACAGGTATTTTTGAATCTCAAACATTCTAAGTAGGCAATCCATCTTTATCTTCATTCCTATCAAAGCAGCTCCAATAAGCCAGTTTTGTCTTTTGTCCCTTTGCTTTACCCAGATCCTTTCATTGACATTTCTTAAGTCTTGATCAATACTTGGACTTTTCTCACACTTGCATAATGGTAGTCCTACAAAGTTGGCTAATTGATCTAAGCAAATTGACCAATTTGTTGGGAAATCCTCTTTCCTATTTCATGCATACTCCACCAATTTCTACCTCCTTGACCATACTCAGAAGGTGCCTCCCATCAGGTAAAAGTCAAGTCAAGCATCACCTCCTTCATCAAACTTATGCTGGTCAGAGGATACCCCATTGGGTTCAACATGGCATGGTAAGGATTGGACAAAGATAGGACAAAGGTATAGCAAAGGTAGGGCATATGATTGAAGATGTTCACCTTTCCTGAATCTGCTCTCCACCAGCTTGTACAATGGCAAGCGTCTTTTCCTTTAAATTTCTTGTAGGCTGAAATAGGAAAATACACACATAGAGATGGCTACAGAGGACTTGGTAGGATTTATGCTCAATCTGAGCTAGTTTTAGGAAACATCTAGTTATTGTGGCAGTGACAGGAAAAAAATGTTTGCTCTGTCTTCTTGTGAAATTACCTGAGCTGGGCTTCCTAAGTTCTAGGTGGAGACATAAAATAGAAATGTTTGTTCAGCAGCTACAGTTAGTAAGCACAAGTTAATGAGGGAGATGAGAAAAGTGTAGACTCATGATCCACTGTTTAATAGCGTTGGGATTATTCACATTTTACAGTGTTTCTTTTCTTTCTTTCTTTCTTTCTTTCTTTCTTTCTTTCTTTCTTTCTTTCTTTCTTTCTTTCTTTCTTTCTTTCTTTCTTTCTTTCTTTCTTTCTTTCTTTCTTTCTTTCCTTCCTTCCTTCCTTCCTTCCTTCCTTCCTTCCTTCCTTCCTTCCTTCCTTCCTTCCCTTCTCCTCTTGCTCTCTCTCTCTCTCTCTCAGGAAGATTACACCAGCAGCTATCTTAGGTTTCTGTAGTTGGCCTTGCTAGGGTTTTTGTTTGTTTGTTTTGTTTTGATATTTTCTTTATTTACATTTCAAATGTTATCCCCTTTCCTAGTTTCCCCTCCAAAATCCTTTATCCTCTGCCCAACCCACCCACTCCTGCTTCCTGGCCCAGGCATTCCCCTATACTGGAGCATAGAACCTTCACAAGACCAAGGGCCTCTCCTTCCATTGATGACCGACTAGGCCGTCCTCTGCTACATATATAGCTAGAGCCATGAGTCTCTCTGTGTGATTTCTTTGATTGGTGGTTTAGTCCCAGGGCGCTCTGGGGTGACTGGTTAGTTCATATTGTTGTTCATCCTAGGGGGCTGCAAACCCCTTCAGCTCCTTGGGTCCTTTCTCTAGCTCCTTCATTGGGGACCCTGTCTAATGGATGACTGTGAGCATCCACTTCTGTATTAGTCAGGTACTGGCAGAGCCTCTCAGGAGTCTTAAGAAACCTAAGGCCAATGTTGGGCATCTTTTCTGTTTTTATTAATGAATGTTTAGACCTGTACTGTCAAATACAAGTCTTACTAGCCACATGTGTCAATTTAACTTAACCTTTAGAAAAAAATTATTTTATGTACATTTGTTTTGCCTGCATGTATGACTACGTACCTCCATGCATGCCTGGTGCCCTTAGATGCCAGAAGAGAGTATTGTATCTCTTGGAGTTACAGATGATTGTGAACTCATGTGTTCCTATTCAAGTTAATGCAAATTAAGTTAAATTTAAAACTCTGTTGCACTGGACACAATTCAAATGCACCATGGCCTATGGGTAGCTAACTGCTACCAAGTTGGACCTCATAGATGCAGCTGTAGAGCAATTCTACCGGACAGCACTAGCTTAAGAGTGGAAGCTTGGTCTTTTAGTGAAATACTCGGAGATGGCAAAATCCAGAACTTATGCAATGAGGATGTTACAGAATTAAACACAGAGCTATGACCGGCAAGTCTGAGTTACTTTTAGACACTAAAGCTTTGCTACATTTTTGTCCAATGTTTGGGTATTGGGCTTACTTGCAGAGCGTATGGGTGAGGGGTTACTGGCAGGAACGTGCATGAGCCCAAGCAGCCACACTAGAAAGCACCCAGCACTGATGATGGCTCTCTCATGGTCACGAAGACACAGCTTCCTTCCTTGAGTCATGTTCAGTCTCTATACTTGAGCCCCTCCCCTAGACCAGGGAGCCACTGACAATTGGGCAAAATTTGAGTATAAATGTTGACATGAGTGGATGGAACGTCTGTCTGAGAAGCATCCAGTGAGCCTCCTAAATCCCTTCCTTTCTGGGAACTATCAACAGGCATAGGCCTGCTTCTGATGACCCCGTACAGGCAGCACAGCTGCTCAGATGGAGACGGTGGGCTGTTTTGTTTGGAGGAGAGTACTAATGGAGCAAACATATTCAACAATCCTTTGGGGCAGGTATCTTATTGTTCATCGAAATATCACAGAAGAGGAAGCTGAAACACAAAGAGGTTAGAGGGGGATGCCCTGCCTAACACGACTACAGTCAGGGTTTATGCCCAGGCTCTCCAAATTGAGCATCAGGGGGTCTGTTCTATGGGCCACTTTTGCTGACAGTCTAAGATCTTCATATCCATGTTCAATCATTGCACAGTCAATATACAATAAGCCCTAGTGCTAAACGTATCAGGACCCATGATAGCCATGAAACCAAAAAAAAAAAAAAAAATGACCTCCCTCATGAGCCACTGGTAAGGATTAGAAAAAGTCTACTGTGTCTACAAAGACTGATTAAAACTTCAATGCCCATGGAGAGCCTGGAGTGTCGCAAAGAACCTAGTTATAAGTTTTCTTAACCTGTCTTTAGTCCCCAAGAGCCCTTCCTTGTTCACGTCTGTATTAGTCTGAATAGCTTGTAAACAAGCTAAAAACAAAAACATCATCAACATATTAACTAAGAAAACCCCATTCTCCACCAAAGCTAAGAGTGCTATCAGACAGCAGCTGAGGCCCATAGGTGAAACTTCCCCCGTCTTGCTGGAACTGACTTCTCTGATATTCCCACCTATGTATGTTTTCAATGCCTTGATTTATTACTTTGTTCCATCCCATCAAGCCTCCATGAAACTGCATCCACGCTGGAACATTGTATTGGGGGGAGACCTAAATCTGTGTCGCTAGGCCATGCAAGGTCGCTCACATTTTAGCTCTGGAGCAAACTCTTACTCCCTTTAACTTGAGATCTCTATTTTTGGATTGACAGTTATGAGGGGCTCCAGGAATAATCCACTTTCCACAGGAGGAGTCAGCTGGATAGAAGGGAGGAACCTGCACAGAGCCATTGATGCCAGGCTATCTGGTATTAATTAAGATATAGAAAATACCCACAAATAAGCAGCCTACTTTAATTAAAATGTACAAAATTGATCTATAGCCCAAATAATATAATTGATAATTATATGACCAATAATAATAGCTAGAAAACATACATATACAATAAATTCTCTAGAGTTTATATCAAACTAAAGATAAATTCTAAACTCCCACTCTTGTCTCTTTTGAGTGACACTGAGAGAAAACAGTAGACATTTTCTCTGCCCATCCACACCGTAGAGTTCATCTGTCTTAAGCCCATCTCTTGCCCCCAAGAAAGGGGTCAGAGTCACAATGACCCCCTCCCATCCAACGACTTAGCTAAGGCAGAGAGGAAGGGAGGAAGGGAAGGAGGGAGGGGCAGAGACAGAGAGACAGAGAAAGGGAGACAGAAACGGGGGAGACAGAGAGAGACACAGACAGACAGAGAGAAACAGAGAGACAGAGAGACAGAGAGGAAAGACAAAGAGATAGAGAGAGACAGAGACCGAGGGAGAAAGAGAGGGACACAGAGAGGGAGGACCCAGAGAGAGAGACAGAGGCAGACCGAGAGACAGAGACAGACAGAGGGAGAGAGAAGTACAGATTACCGATGCCTACAAGACAAGCTTCATCCTTTAAACGTTTGTGTTACTAAGTCATTCTCACAGCCTAAATAGGTAAAAAAAATTTACCTTTTTCTTTAAAGGAATATACCGAGATTTCATATTATTGTGTTATGTATGCCTATAATTGTCTTCATATATTTCTGATTGTTTTCATATGTTGTTTGGATCAAAAAAAAATAAAGGAACTGTGGCCACCTCAATTTTCATTAAATTCATTATTTCTATGTGCTAAAGTTATCCTTTTTATTCTGCGTGCCCAATTAAGCCTGCATGGCTTGCATGACAGTGTATGGGTGGAGCACTTGAGTCCCCTAGATAGATGCTTAGTAGCCTCAAGAGCACATTTAAAAAAGGTCTTAGTGCCTTAGATCCTTGCCTTGTTTTTCAAATATACCACATTTAAAACAAATATGTTCATTTGCACAATTAAAAAAAGAAGAAAAAGTCCCAACTCTGGCTGCCCTAACAAGCCGAGCTAACACATCCAACTGAGGATGAAGTAATGGTGAAAGGCAAGAGTGTACTTAACCAGTGAGTCACGTGACCACCGCGGTCTGCAGAATGGAGGTGCCTGAAAGATGGTCCCGGGTCCTTCTTCGGGAAAATTAACATGAGTTTTTAAATTTAATTTTTTAAATAATTTTTTAAGGATAAAGTACACATAATCATACAGTCCTAGTCAAAATGTTATCTCTCTGACTTATGCATCAGTTCTGGCTCTACAACATACTCCCGCTTGCTTAAGGATATAAATGAATTTTAAGGGGCGATTACTCTTATTCCAGGGTACTATTGTTCCTATTCATTAATTACCCTCTGAGGTGCTTAACCATTTATTCCAAGAATTAAGAGGATAAATTGTTTCTTTGCTATGAATTGTATATATGTGAGGGCACATATAAATATAAATATTTAAAAGATTTTAAGGATTTGTTATTTTACCACTATTACCTCTCTAAAATCAAAAACACATTATAAACAGATTCTCAAAGTTCCATACCTTGGCTATAACTTTGTAAAAAACAACTCTGAACATTTTTAAAATTGACGTTTTAAATCCTATTTCAAAGGCTTACAAAGACATCTTAAAGTTTGCATAGACTTTCAATGTGCTGCATTATAATGACATAGCTGGGACTATAATTCATCTTTATTTTTAGTTTTTGGTGTTTTTTTTTTTTTTTTCTTAAGACAAAATAGAGGTTGGAGAGATGGCTCAGCAGTTAAGAGCACTGGCTGTTCTCCCAAAGAATCTGGATTCCCACCACAGCGGGGTGGCTCTCAGACACCTGTAACTCCAGTTCCAGGGGATCCAGCTCCCTCCTCAGGCCTTGCCAGCTGCTCCGTGCACATGGCGCACAGACACTCATGCAAGCCAAACACTCAGACACATAAAAAGAATGTCTTCTAAAAGGAGATTAAAAAGTTTAGGGAAGCATGTTAAATGTCTAACACACCTTATACAAAGATAAACAAGTGACTCAGAAGAAATAGTCATAAATGTCAAGCTTTATCCTGCTTCAGATGCCTCATAAACCGAAATGAAAATGAAAGCCTTTCTTTCTAACAAAACCTATTCATGTATTTTACCTGTAGAAAGATCTAAGAAACCACTTTTTCTATGTTTTAGATACAGCCTCCTGAATCTGTGTCAGTTAACATTAACTCACTAAAATTGTTGTTTACATTTAACAGTGTAACAGTAATAATATTAAGATTAAAGTATATTCTGAGAAGATGATGAAAGTCAAACTTAAAGCTGTGTTCCCAGGTCACAGTTCTGCTCAGTAAACTCTCTTATCCCCTTTGAGTTGAGAACTTTATTTTTGCATTGACAGCTGGCTTCTGAATGAAAATGAGGACGGACGTGACCGATCCCAGATACGGTTGAGGAGAAGGTTTTTACTGTAGATCTGAGGGAGAGTATAGTCAGAGGCATTTGGAATGGTCCAGGCTTAACTAGGCCACAAGAGGAGAGGAAGCAGGATAGAGGGAGAGAGGAAGAGATGAGAGAAGAGGGTAAGCAGACCAAAAGAAAAACAGATTTAAGAAATTTAAGAGAGAGAGACAGAGAGAGAGAGAGAGTCAGAGAACCACGTGAACACTTGGCTGAAGTGGCAGGGTTCTATAGCCAAGCCCTTGGGCTAGAGAGGGCAGAGGTAGGGGCATTGTGAGAAGAGCTGAGAGGAGCCACGGGTACTGAGGAAGCCTAGAGGCCAAGCAGGCACGTTGGTAAGCTAATAGGTACCACAGTTAGCCATTTATCCTGTCTCTTCAGGACTTGACAGATACTAGGTTTGCCCTGGTGACCTTACAATCTACATGATGGGCAACGTTGACTAAAGAAGTAAAAACCCATTGAGGACACTTCGGGTGAGTAACAGGGATGGGTGAGCCACTGATACCCTTAACAGAGTAAAGTGGGAAGCTGTGTGTCAGAGCACAAGACGGGAGTCCTAGCACTCAGGAAGTCGAAGCTAGGCTGGGCCGAATAGGAAGACTACTTCAAGAGAGGAAATTAAAAAGCACAGGCAGGGACAGGTGGAAGTCAGGGAGTAAGAGGGAACCCAGTGTAATGGCTCACTTCAAGATTTAATCTTTCATCTCCCAGAGTCACACTGTGGCCCGCCCTTCCTCTCTCACCTTCCCCTGGCTACCGTCTTAGATGGCTTAGAGCCAACTTCACTACTCTCGAGGTGGGCCTCAGCCCAGCAGCCTTAGCATCCCCTGGGCTCAAGCCCACCCAGACCCTACTGAATCAGGCCTGCCATTCGATAGAGCTTTCTGGGTGGGTAATTGACAGGCCCATGGAGCCGGAAGCTGTGCAGCGAGACATACCTCAGTACTGTCACCTCCTTGAGCCTAGGTGAGACTCCCTCCCAGAGAGCCACATCAGGGCTGGGCCTGTAACTACCATAGCTCTTCAAACACTAAAATAGGCTTTCCAGTCTACAGAGTACCCCGCCCCCCCCTCTATTTGCCCCACCCCACCCCACTGCCCCTGCTAGGTGGGAAAATAACTTCTCTGAACATGAAACTGTAGTCTTCCTATTCAAGTAAGGACTTGGGTGTTTTGAGCCTCCTGCTTTCAGCCACCTCGTGGCAGAACCACGTAGGAGAGTCCCAGCAAAGGAGAGCAAGGCCTCTGCTGCTTACACAACCACTTCCACAAAAGCTGAGTGCTTCCCGTAGGGGCCCAGTCTTGTGCCTGGCCTCAGTCTCCACAGAAGGCACCCCACCACCTCCCCTTGGCTGCCTGTGCTGGCTCTCAGTGCTGCCCCAGAGACTCAAAGCTGCGGGCTTGGTTAGTCCTCAGAATCTACACACGGAGGATTGACTGACTAGCTCCTAGTCTCTTATCAGAGCAGCACCTGGCTGGTTTAATCTCCCCTGCCCTGCTGCACCAGCACTAGGTTGGGCAATGCCGTCAGTATTGCCAACTTTGCTGGAATATTTTTTTTTGAGTTGCAATGTATGTGACCAGAGATGCTGCCACAAGATTCACATAACTCCTGGGCCATAGTGGAGAGGGAGTCCCACCTCTTTATTTCTCTGTGAGCACTGATCTTTGTCTTTTACTTTTCCTGCTCAGTTGACTGAGCTGCCAGGTCTAAAGAGACTATAAAGCATAAAAAAGGAAACTGTACACCTATAAAAAGAATTAGAACAACAAATACTTTTTTAATTTTAAAAAGATTTTACAGAAAAAAATTTTAATAAATGTAACTGGTCTTTATGTTAATTGCAGAAAGCTGAGAAAATAGAAAGCATTCGTTGCCCATGATGCCCCCGTGTCGAGAAAAGCATTCATTACCCATGATGCCCCCATGTAGAGAAAAGCATTTGCTACCCATGATGCCACCATGTAGAGAAAGCATCCTTAACATTTTGGTAAATCTCTCACTGAACATCAAAGCCCTAGAGTAAGAGAATTTTCTGTATGACTGGAGATGGCTGTGGAAGAGTCAATGCAAATACATTTACCTCTTGCCTGTGGGATTTCTCATATAAAAGCCCATTAGAAATAGAACTACTTCCTACATATGGCTAGAAAGGCTAACTATATATAACACTGGCATTTTGTTAGTGATGTCTTTAAATTGAATTCCATAAATAATAAATACTTAGCACAGGCCAGTGCCCACACAGTGGTACTTAACCCCAGATTCCGTCCTGGGTGAGTGGGGAGAGGAAGGGAGGGCAGATGGCAGCAGTGCTCAGACTCAGATGCAACCCCCAGACCAACCTGTCTGCTCACGGCCCCCTGGGACTCTTGAGCCCATACCAGCCTATCATCCAGTCACAGGGCATCTGACAGAGCCTGGATTCAACATCAGGCCTTGTGGGCCTCAGACTGGATGCTCCTGGCTGCAAAGCACACAAGTACCTTTAGAAAGAGGGGGCAGTGATTTGAGACTACCAAAAGCTTATGTACAGAAATTTTCAAATGACACCAGTGATGGGCAAGGCCACCTGTGATAGTTAATCATCGACGGGTCTGGATTTAGACTTGCCAAAGAGACACACCTCTGCACCTGAGAGGGTGTTTGCAGAGTATCAGCTGAGGAGGGAAGACCCACCCTGAACGTGCACCTCACCACCTAGGATCTGGAACTCTAGACTGAATAAAGGAAGAAAAGAGAGCCAGCCATTGTGCCAACATTCCCTTCTACTGCTTTCTGTCCCTCTGAACTCTTAGGCAGCCAGGACACCTCACTGTAGGATTCTATCACTGTGAGGCTACCTGGACTATACCTCTGCACCATGGTGGACTGTCACCCTTAAATGGAAAGTCAAAATAAATCCTTCCTTTAAGTTGCTTTTGACAGCGGTCACAGCATTTGTTCATCTTTGTCTCCGGGGTAAACTATCTGTCTCCAGGAAAGGTGCTCTACCTCCCCGTGAGCTCCTGTGAAGGACAAAGGATCGTGGGCAGGGCACCTGCCCGGATCCTTCCCCTCTGAGGTCAAAGATTACCCTGCCTCCATCTAGGACTCCCCAAGGAAGGACCAAAGATGGAAACGTACTCCAACCTCTACGGGGAAATGGTGAAGGTACTGAGCTTGGTGGAACCTTGGATGGTTTATAAAGAGTAGCATCTGCCATTCACATGATTAGCGACAACTGAAATTATTGTGAAAGTAATTTGCAAGCACAGAGAGATTGGCACAAATCTTGTGAAGAGTTCTGACTATCAGTCCAGTAAAACTTCAAGTATCAGACTGAGTGTTCTCTCCATCAGTGTCGTAGTCAGGGTTTGTATTCCTGGACAAAGCATCATGACCAAGAAGCAAGTTGGGGAGGAAAGGGTTTATTCAGCTTACACTTCCATACTGCTGCTCATCACCAAGGGAAGTCAGGACTGGAACTCAAGCAGGTCAGAAAGCAGGAGCTGATGCAGAGGTCGTGGAGGGATGTTCTTTACTGGCTTGCTTCCCCTGGCTTGCTCAGCCTGCTCTCTTATAGAACCCAAGACTACCAGCCTAGAGATGGTTCCACCCACAAGGGGCCCTCCCCCCTTGATTACTAATTGAGAAAATGCCCCACAGCTGGATCTCATGGAGGCACTTCCCCAGCTGAAGCTCCTTTCTCTGTGATAACTCTAGCCTGTGTCAAGTTGACACATAAAACCAACCAGTACAATCAGCCTTCACTGCTATGAGTTCAGGCTACTCAATACCCATAATGCACCTCTTAACTTGAACTCTCCTCTTTAAATGAACATTTAACTTATTCAGGGCTTCCCTTCTAGTGCTGACTTAACTTCTGGGAGGCACTGATCCAGAGGCCACACAAATTTGTAGACTGAGTTACTATAGCGCTCTCTCTCTCTCTCTCTCTCTCTCTCTCTCTCTCTCTCTCTCTCTCTCTCTCTCT
>NC_034607.1:18029358-18034702 GCF_900095145.1 Mus pahari | reverse complement strand
TGTTTATGTTCTGCAAAAGTACCCAGTGTTCATTGTCAGAGAGAGAGGAGGTGCATACCTGTTACTGAATCCTAATCAGGGAAGGGAAGCCGAGTGTGTGTGTGTGTGTGTGTGTGTGTGTGTGTGTATACACATACAGACCCCATGGCAACACTGCTAATTCGTTCTCAGTGTCATCTGAACAGGAGTCAGCTGGACATCCAAGCAGCTTGTTCCACAGAGAAGGCTGAAATAGACTTCTCTTGCCTGAGTTAAGCAAATGTTAGCAGTGCTATCAGGACCTGGAGATGCCAGGTGGCAGCTGCCACACCTTGCCAGTTACCAATCAGCAACCAACAGTTGGGTCTGACCAAACAACTGTCCTAGCCTCTGGCTCCTGATCCTCTGTTGAGTATAAATAGAAGCTTGGTGCCATGAGAAAGAACAGCGTACTCGATCCAGCTATCTAGGAAGTCTGGCCAAAACAGCAGAAGCTTGAGCATCGGCATGAAGCTCGAGAGTGGAAAAACACCAAGTCTGAGAGGAGGAGAGGGTGTGCCAGCAGGAGACATCTGCAGCCAGGAGCGACGGGCGTTTTCATGCACTCTAGCATTAGCTCTGGACTGAAGATGAAGTTGTGTGGAAGGCCGAAACTCTCAAAACGTAAAGTCCTCTAGGTTTGGCAGATAACAGCTGCTAGAGTTTCCATAAGAAAATAGGAAAAGCGAATCCAAACTACGGTGCTGAGCTGTTCCATACCAAAACTGACACCAGCCCATGATTCTGCTTCATGTAAAGTAACCACTTGCCGTATTTCCCACCAGAGGCAAATGCCTGAGTTATTTTTGGTCTTTTGTGTGCTCTCAGTTATCCCAAAATGTAGCATTAGGAAGATATTTCCTTGTGTTCTGGGGCCCGATACCCATAATCGTCATGGGTTTATGGGTGATCTACTGTTGGAGGAGACTCTGGGTCCACTCATACACTCTGGATAAAATTCAAAGAAGCCACTGGGAAAGGAAAGAGCAAAGAAGTAGAACAAAACCACAAGCTGAGCTGAGTGTAAGCACCGGAGAGATGTAACTGTCCTGTCCTTAACCAGGACACACTCAGAGGTTGAGGCGCAAACTCAAGCAGGCCCCAGGGGCTTCTCCAGTACCAGTGTCCTTTCACCAGGGACAGCTGGACATGTCCTTCATTGCTCACAACTGGAACAAGAATGTAGAGACAGAACCAGTCACACTGTGGACTTGGTGAGCCTCCAGGGAGGTGTGTGAGTGTGTGTGTGTGTGTGTGTGTGCAGCACAGCTCCTTCCTTCCAGGGGAATCTGACTGGTGCTCAGATAATACTCTCTAAAATTAAAAGGCCTCTCTTGACAGGCAAGTAGTTAAACTTTGAGGCTTGAGAGACTGAAAGCCGCTGGGGAATTTAGCTTCTATTTGGACCCTGATCACCTCACTTGTGTAGATTTAAGTCCTGTGGAATCTGCAAGACAAGTAGAACATGGGATTGGGACTCTGGGTCTTGCTTCAAAGCCTGGCATTCTAACTAGAAAGCACGTCTTCTCTAGCACACTGGACACCTTGGAGATTTGAAGCACGTCAGTGGTGGCCTTTCCCTTGTTTTAGGAATAATAAGTTTGTTTATTAGGGTCTCCCTGTGTGGAGACATTCGTTAAAGGGTTTCTTGATTGTCTTTCTTTTTTCTATTTTATCTATTTTTTTTTCAGGACATGCTATTTGTTTGAGGGAATTTTTGTGTTCTTGTTGTTGTTGTTACTGTTGCTGCTTCTGCTGTTAGTTTTAAAATGGGGTCTCATATACGGTAGACTGGCCTTGAACTCCTTGCTCTTCCTGCCTCTACCTTCCAAGTGCTGGCATTAGAGGGATGAGGCCAGGGTCAGCTCTCTTGGTTGCTTTTTATTCTTCAAATTAACCTCCATCAAGCTTAGAGGGTCCCTTGCTCTTCCATTGCAGAAGCCTACCCCACTCCCTCTGTTTTCTAGCAGGTTTTATGACTTTGACCTCGTGACTCAGGTCACTCCTCTCTGAGCGGTTCTGAGAAAACCACTACTATCTCAGCAAGGAAGGTGTATTCTCTCACAATCTGGTACTTGGAAAGCAAACGGAGAAAGTGTGATAAACAGTAGTTGGCAGAATTTTCCAGTTGCACAAATGTGTCTCAGAAGATAGCGTAGGGAAATTATAGGAAAACGGGTGGGGCTCCTGTAAGGCTGACTTTGCAGAATACAGATTCCCAGAAGCGCCCCCTGGAAGCTTTGGTCCGACAGCCTTTATCTTGAAGACCTTTCTACCTACTAGTAGAAGCTAATAAATGCATCAAGGAAAATCTTAAGAGTGACGACATTCAGAGGGAAAAAGAAAACTTGGAGAAAGTCCATTCCTCCATTTTTACACACTAGGAGATGGTCTGATGGCCCCATTCCATACAGTTGTTCTCCTTCAAATAATATCTGGCGTGTAGTCCAGGTACCCCTGATATCTAGATGGGAGGTGCCAGTTACTTGGGCATATTCCACACTTGGTAGCTTGGGTTTTGCTTTGTCGATGGAGTCCTGACTTCCATGGTACTATAATCAAGGCTCCTGGCCCTCTAGTGGCTTACCCAACCAGGGCCAGCATGCATGTCATCTGAGTTCCTCATCCTGGGCTCCAGCTCCATTTCCCACCCATTCCCAGACACCACAAAGTCACCTAGAAGGATGGACCCTTCTTCAGCCAACATAGTATGTAGGGTGACCAATGAGGGCCTCCAAGTTGCTCACCAACCTTGACCTTCAGCTACCAGCTGACAAAGTGTGACCAACACAGATGTGGGTGATGCCATTGAAGAGGAAGGACTCTTCACTCGGGTTTTCAGGAGCAGCCGGACAGACACTAATAATTACCGCCCACATGTGTTTGTGTGATGGTGGAGCCTGGATGGACAGACTCGAGTCCATGGGCAGGAACTGCAAGTAACACAGGAAGCTGACCACCACAGAGGAACATGTGCTTTGTCTTATTTCCATTAAGAAAGGGTCTCTTGTTTCAAATTCAATGTACAGCTGAGAGTGATGTGGAACTCCTGATTCTTCCGCCTGCCCCCTGAGTGCTAGGATTCCACCCATGCCTGTATCACCAACTTGGGACACCTCTCTTGATTCCCTGTGGGGATAATTCCATACTGAAGAAGCCTCAGTGGTCCCAATGAATTTCATCGCAGTATCAAATAAAAAATGGACCAATTTACTGCATGAATCAGGTCACAGCAGGATCGTGGATGCGGCACAAGATGTGAGCTCATCTCTCTGTAGACAGTAGGACCCAGGCAGAGCCCAGGGAGTGTGTGAGCGATTGCTAGGGTTGAGGGCTGGGACACACACTGTATCTCACCAATTTTATCTAAGCAAAGGAAGTTAACTTTTACCAAGAACCTCATGGAAGGGAAGGATACAAGTGGAGAAGTCAGATGCTCTACAGCTGGTGGGAAGTTTGGCAAAGGGCTGTGAGGAGAGACAGCCCGTCTTCCTTCACAGTCCCCCCTGCCAAAACTCTGCACCCCCCAACCCCAACCCCAACCCCAGTCAAAATGAGAAGAGCAGGAACCAGCAGCCACAACCAGAGCGTACAGGGTGGGGCTGCTGAGCCTTCGACACCAGGTTGCTGTCTACAGGACTTGGGAGGAAGTGTGCCCTTCCCTTGTGATCTCAGAAAACTACTGTGCTAGCCTCCAAGCTTCTAGACCACAGAAAAAGCTTACCTCGAATGGAGCTGAACCCTTAGGGTACTCCGTCCACGGGAGCTGTCTACAGCTCAACACATCTTACAGGGATGAAGAAGGAAGGGTCCTGAGCCGTGGGAAAACTCATGGGGGTCAACCAGCCTGGGGTCCTGGGTCAGTCAACTCCAGTGGTTCCCTGATCCCTTAGGAACTGAGGGAATGAGATGCTCCGACACATAGTTTTTCCACAATATTAGCACACGTGTCGTTCCGAAGTCTTCTGAAGCGGTACTAAGGCAGAAGATGCAGAGATGGGTAAGAAGCTCTTGTATCACTCCCAGGGGCCCACTGTGCCCTGCCAGGATGAACATCCCGCTAACACCAGCTCTTTTTATTGATGCTCTCGAAGTATTCTATTAATCAAGATATAATAGGGAGAACATCGGATTTGCTGGCTGACTGCTGAAAATACAACACGGCCTTCGTCATCCTCCCTCCCCCCATTTTATGTCTAGATCCCGCAGAACAGCTTCAGGCCATCAAGAAGGCTAGAATGCAGTTGATTCGGCAGGATAAAAAGAGAAGAAAAAAAAAAAAAAAAAAACAGCCAGGAACATCACAAGGGAGCTTAGCCAAGGCTCATTTCTCCAAACAGCTGCCAACCCTTCTAGCTGAATGTAGGCTTCATGTTTTTGCCTCCATTTATGGGGAGAAACGTGGGAGAAGGCCAGCCTAGTTTATTACCATTTGGTGGTTGCCTCCACTGATATATCAAGAGGCTGAGTCCAACCACACTGGCTTTTCCTGGACACTATGGACTGGGCTGCTCTGCTCTTATATGATGCCATCGTGATGGGAATGTACCGGCTACCTTATGCTCCAGGAAGTCAGCAATAACAAGGAAAATCACCACTGAGAGGACTGGTCCATTTCCAGATATCCTTATCCAAATGGACCGGCGCTGTGATGTGCAGTGTGCAGACGATATGACCTGCTAAGGGAAGTGGACACTTGCTGCCACTAAAATGTTTATCTCATGGCTGCTGGGATGGATCATTGGGTGAAGGTGTTTGTCACCAATCCTGACACTCTGAGTTTGATCCCTGGGGCCTAGAAAAGAATCAACTCCCTCAAGTTGTCCTCTGACCTACACACACACACACACACACACACACACACACACACACATACACACACACACTTTATAATCTTCCATAGGTCAGGAGATCCTAATCTGCCATGTAGCTTTGCACTTAAGAACACAAAAGGCTGGAGGTACATATACCTTAGGCATCCACCCCTTCTCTCTCCACTTCTCACCACACAACAAAATTTCAGGCCCATAAATAATTGTATGAAGTTGCCTAGAAGTAGAAGAGAGTATTTGGGAGCCTCCTCTGTCTTTGCTGCCCATGGGAACTCCAAGAGCAATATGGCTGTGGTAACTGTTTATCTGGTGATCGATTCAACGGAATCTTACAATTTTGTTTCTTGGTTTTCTTTTCTTTTCCTCTTTTCTTTTCCTTGCTTGTCTTCCCTTGTCCCTTTCCTTTCCTTTCCTTTCCTTTCCTTTCCTTTCCTTTCCTTTCCTTTCCTTTCCTTTCCTTTCCTTTCCTTTCCTTTCCTTTCCTTTCCTTTCCT
>NC_034607.1:18026464-18029223 GCF_900095145.1 Mus pahari | reverse complement strand
TCCTCTCCTCTCCTCTCCTCTCCTCTCCTCTCTTTTGTAGCCCAGATTAAATTTCCCAACCTCAGCAGGTTGAGCACTTGGAACAACAGGCATATACCAACACAATGGAATCTTTTCTAAGAACATGTTATGACAAACCCTGTCCCACACTTGAACGATACATCATCGAATACAATGGATCCCAACGAGTGTCCTTTCTCATTTGTCTGAGTTCATTTGACCTCAGAAGCAAACATTGGTCCTCAGACCTGAACACTTCCTTACAACTCTGCCCTTCCAAGTCTATCCATGGGACAGCCAGGAGGTACTTTATAAAACCGAATCGGCATGTTCTGTCGATTCTGTTCTAAGCCTGTTCACTCAGCAAACCTGAAGTGCTCAGTTATGGGGTGGTCTCTGTGTCACAACAGGAGCTGGCTGTCACCCTCTGGGCCTCCTGCTCTGCTGTTTCTGCCTATTGGGCCTCAGTGCTGCTCTTCACCAAGCGTCAAAGCCACCCTGCCTCAGGACATCTGTGCTCACTACTATTCCTCTCCCTGGACTTTCTCAGCTATCCATGTGGCTCCCTCCCTCCCTTCCTGAAGGTTCCATTTGAAAAGGTGTCACTCTACAAAGCTCCCTCCCTCCCTCCCTCCCTCCCTCTCTTTCTCTCTCTCTCTCTCTCTCTCTCTCTCTCTCTCACACACACACACACACACACACACACACACACACACACACGACTCCTCCCTTGAAAGAACCCCCCTCATATCCATCCTTGCTAACGTCAATTCTTCTAAGTTGTCTGCACTTTCCGCAGCTGTGGCTTTCTCTCCACTTCCTCCCGCACCTCAGTCTGCTCTCTTTCCTTTTCTTCCTTTTTTTTTTGTAGTAGTTTTTTATATATGATTCCCATACCACACAATCTATCCCTTCACAACATACAAACCAATGACTGGAAAAACACAGTTTTGTTCACCCACCACCATGATCAATTACAGGATATTTTCATTCCCTCAGAAGGGAACCTTCTCTTTACTCCTGTCAGCCCCAAGCAACTTACCAGTCTACTCTGTATTTTCTTTATATGCACTTACTCTGAACATTTCATATGCACCAAGTCATATAACACATGGTTTTCTGTTATTTGCTATAAAGTTTTTAGCATAATATTTTCAAAGTTCTTTCACATTTTAGCATGAATTAGCTCATTTTTTAAGTCTGTATAACATTGTACTGAATAGATCACATTATTTACCAATCGATGGATATTTGCATCACCTCCATCTTTGGGTTATTATGAATAATATTGATATGAATATTAATGCTTATTTCATTCAAGTATACTTATGGGAGTAGAGCTATGGGTAAGTTAGTAACTATAGGTTTAGTCATCTGAAAAACTAGGAAAATGTCTTCTAGCATGGCTGTGTCATATTATACTTCCACTCATAACATGATATTGGCCATTTTTTATAACTTTGTCAACACTTATTATTTTTTGATTTTTTTATTTTAAATCCCCTGGAAAGTGTGAACTTGCATAACATTGTGGTTTGTTTCGTTTTGTTTCTCTGATGGCTATGTTTTTTTTTTTCTTTAGAGAAACATTCATTTAGATCCATTGCTAATTTTTGACCAAGGTACTTGTCTTATCTACTGTAAGAGTTTTTAATTGTGATTACAGTCCCAATTATCAAAATTAAGGGCATAACTAATAGACCTTCCCTAATATACATCAAATACAGTCACATAGCAACTTGGTTCCCATGGCTGTGTGGCCCAGCTTGATGCTGTCTTTTACTACCACTACCCCAAGAAGAGATCAAAACTCAAAATCTGAAGCAGAGTTTCTACTGAACATGTCATCTTTGCAGCATCATGAAGTCCAAAACCTTTAGTTTGAGCTGTCATTTGTCAGGCAGCCTCTGCATCCTGAGTGAAGCCCCCAGACCTACAATCTGTACTATTCCCACCACAGCCTTGCCCTTCCTCCACACTGTTCTTCAAAACCAAAATATGATGACATCTAATCATTGTCTGAATCCTCCAAAGCCTAGGGCCAAGAAGACTTCAGAGTGCTCTTCTAAAAATATTTGCACTTCTGACTCCTTACGAGTTAACGTTCGCATCCGATGAGCGGTGACAGTACGCATTTGCTTTCTAACGGTCCGGTTGACACATTTACCCCTGGACAGCGCGACTAGCCAGCCAGCTGCGAGTCCTCCAGCTTTGTTTCCTGTTTTTTTTTCCAAAATTATTTTTATCTATTTGGTGTCCCCTGGCAAGTCCATGTGAATTCTTGCATCTTTGGACAAAGGAATCCTCTGGGATCCTGACAAACGTTGCTTGGAGGATTGCTTTGGGGTCGTGGTCACCTGAACACTCCATTTTCTAAGCCAGGAGTCGGGGGGAGGGCTCGGGTTTTAATTTTATTTGGATCTTCTGTAATTTTTTAAAAAAATCAGATCTTGTAATTTTCATAGTATATATTTTGTGGTTGTCTTGTTAGATTCACTCTCAAGTATTTTATTCCGTTTGGCGATGTCGAAAATGGGAATCTTTTAGTTCCTTGTACTTATTTATCGCTGCAAGTATCCAGAGGCAGAGCTGAGGTTCGTATGCAGGTTTTCTGCCTTCAACACTGCTGAGCAACTTATTTATGTGTTGCCTGGAAACTCTTCAGAATTTCCTATACACAGTGTCTTGTATTGGGTTGAGGAATTTCCTATACACAGTGTCTTGTATTGGGTTGAGGAATTTCCTATACACAGTGTCTT
>NC_034607.1:18022211-18026239 GCF_900095145.1 Mus pahari | reverse complement strand
CTTGTATTGGGTTGAGGAATTTCCTATACACAGTGTCTTGTATTGGGTTGAGGAATTTCCTATACACAGTGTCTTGTATTGGGTTGAGGAATTTCTGCATTTTCTTTCCAACATGATACTTTTTCCTTTTCTTGCACATATGATTCCTGGTTCCTGACCTTTCTAATTACATTTTCTCTTTCTTTATAGCTCTACTAATAATAATCCTATTTAAAAATAACCTGTGGGGAACCAACCGCACTGGCACATAATCCCTGATGGCTGGTGCTTTTCTACTCTGGTCACTGTCATTCCAGGTTCTAGAAGAACTTGTCACACATCAGTGTTCCATGAATCCCTAGGCTCTCTGTCGATGTGCAGGGTGAGCCTTTCAAGAGGACGTGGTCCTGATTCTAGCATGCTGTCGACACCTAGGCCTGGCTGGAGTGGCCACAGCACCTGGCATCCAGAGCCACTGGGTCAGGGGGCTGATTTTTATAGAAGCCAGCACAGGACACCACGAATACAGGGAGCAACAAACTCTTCTCTGTTTCTTTTTAATTTTTTTAAAATAAACTTTATTTTGAAAAATATAAATAAATAAATGCATCACACACCAACATGAACCAGAATCAAAATCAACTTCATGAATTTACACACAGTTAGAATTGGCATTTGTAAATGAAATGTCATATTAAACTTTATAGTTTCAGAATCAAATATGTTTTACGCACTTAGCCACCACCCAAAACCAAACCAAATCAAATCTGTGACATAATTAGAACTAGAAAATCCCTTGGCTTTTTTCCCTCTTTCACGTCTTGGGTCCGTTACCTGCACTCAGTCCTTGCTCATCTCCTGTCCTCTTCTTGTCATGCTATCCTGTCCCACACGCACATTTGTTTGCCTAGATGTATACTTTATTATCTAGATTCCACAAATGAGAGAAAAAAATGTTTCTGAGACTGTGTGACATTGTACACTCTTATATATATATTCTAAGTCTTTGCAGTTTTCTGTAACTTTTTAAACTGAACTTTAGAGCTGAGAAATATATCTATACACACATACACAAACACACACACACACACACACACACACACACACACCAAACTTTTTGTTATCCATTCATCTGTTGATAGACAACTAGGTAGATTACAATTCTTTGCTACAGTGAATGAAGCAACAATAAATATGAATGTAAAAACATCTCTGTGGTGGGGTACAGGGTTCTCTGGGTATACAGCCAGGAATGAAATACCTTAAGTCACATGGTAGTTTAATTTTTGGAGAAATTTCCAAACTGACTTCCGCAATGGCTATATTAATTTGCACCTCCTCCAATAGTAAATAAGGGTTTCTCTCTCTCTCCACAGGCTTTCCAATACTTGCTGTCAGATTTGTTGATGAATTCTAACTACCCAGAGCAACTCCCATTGCAGCCCAGGCTCTAGGAGAACCTCCAAGATCCTGAACCATCCCTCTAACCCTGGTGACTGCACACACACACACACACACACACACACACACACACACACACACACGGTCATAAGACACTAAGGGACTTTAACAGCCAATGACCTCCAGGATGAGGGCACCTAGAGTTGTCATGGCTAAAGCACTGCATAGATTCCTCCTGCCCAAAGCCACATTCCACCTGGCCTCTGTCCTGTCAACAGCCCCTCCCTGTCCAGCCCTGCTGCTCATCAGAGCCATCTTTTGTCACTGTAAAAAGAGTAATGGTTAGAACAATGATGATACAGTGGGAGAGGGGCCTCTTTCAGGCAAGAAGAACCAGAGACAAGCTAGTCTGGCACAAAGAAGGAGTGGTTTGGGCTCCTCAATACTATTAAGATCTAGGGAATGCAGACAGGCTACTCACCAGGGAAATGAATGAGCTAGCCATAAAATTTTATCCCCTTCCCTCATCCAGCCAACTGGGGCACCCAATGAAAAAGAAAAAAAAAATTAAGGGATGCCCCTTTGACTCTACTCTCATTTATTAAAATAAAAACGGCAGTCTCAAATCACCCAATAAAGCAAAGTCAAGATTACTTGGTAAAGTACAAGAGGGGTTTTCAAAGATTTAGGTTATGGTAAAGAAGATTCAGAAACCCATCTGGGACTCTGGCTTCCTTTGACGCAGAGAAAGGTTGGGAAGTCAGGGGAAACTCCAATGCCATATATAAGGAGAAAAAGGAAGGGAAGCCCAAGGTTTTCCAGAGACTGCTAGGAGGACAAGAACCCAGTGGGTGAGCGAGTAAAGTCTTTATTGGGTATTCCCAGTGGCAACAGGCTGTCTGCTTTGCACATGCTTTGGCAACAGAATAAAAATGCTGCGGGATTAATATTCTTTCATTGAAACTATCTGGAATGTTCTTACACTCAAAACATCCGCCTCAAGTTTTATGGTCCAGAGAAGAGACTTAAGTAACAGCAGTGCTCAGCATATGTGCAGTATCTTCCTGTGTTTCTCAGGCAGGGCTACCAACCCCCTTTTAGATGGGGACATTTTGAGACAAGTAATGCTATAAGCAGACTGCACGAAGACTAGTCTGACACAGCCGGGACTTAGGCCATCTGACTAAGAATTGCCATTTCGTTTCATTTTCTCTGTCATCTCCAGTCTGTGATTCTATTCTGTCTAAAAACTTCTGTCATGGAGCTGTATCTGCCATCAGGCAGAAAAGTTACAATCATTGTTTCTGGCTACAAGGCGCTGAAAGATTATCCACATGGTATTTATCCGTACGCAGCCCAAGGTATATGTCCCAGATGTGTCCATCAAAAATGGGTTTTTGCTTTTCCATAGTGTCAAAATCTTAAAGGTGTTCGAGTATCCAGTAATAAAAAGTTGGTTAAATAAATTATGATTTTCAGATGAAGGTGGCGTGTGTGGCAGACACTGAACAGAATTAGCGAGATCAATCTATGGCAGCGTTTCTCAATCTTCTTAAAGCTGTGACCCTTTTATTCCTCGTGTTGTGGTGACGCCCCAGCCATAAAGCTATTTCCACTGCTACTTCATAACTGTGACTTCTGTTGTTATGAATAGCAATGCAAATATCTGTGGTTTTCACTGGTCTTAGTTTACCCCTGTAAAAGGGTCATTCGCCCCCCCAAAGGCGTCATGACCCACAGGTTGAGAACCACTGGTACATGGCACTGTGGAATCTTTGAAGGACATGGAAAACTACAGTTGTAAAAAATAACAAATGGTGCACTTATAACTCAAGAAAGGACAAAAAAGACTAACTCTGGCTAACACTGGAGGCAATACAAAAAACAATCATGTGAACCGAATGTTCAATACCACCATGCATCGTATGCTCAGAATGATTAAGACAGTACATTTTATGCTGCATGCATTTCCCCCACAGTGAAGAAAGGGTGAAAGCAGAGCTGGGGAGATGGTTCAGTGAGGAAGAGCACTTGCGGGAGGACCAAAGCTTGAACCCCCAGCACTCAAGGAAAAGCTGGGTGGAATCCCATGGGCCTGTAACACCAGTATCAGAAGCAGAGACAGGCAGATCCTGTGCACACTGGCCAGGCAACCTAGCAGAAATGGTGAGCTTCAGGCTCCGTGGGAGATGCTGCCACTAGGGAATAAGACAAAAGGCATTAAAGGTAGAGGACACTCCATGCCTTCCTCTGTCTTCGGGGCACACACACACCTGTGCATATACATATATGTGCACATGTGTGCATATACCCTCCACCCTCCAAAAATTTAAATAAGAGTTTTAAATGAAAAGAGAAAGACAGTGACTTCTCATCCTTAACTCCCTATGCTATGTGATGCTTGAACACAGTGAGGGGTTGCTGTGGCATCTAGCTCAATAAAGTAAAACGAATGCCTAAAACTGTGTGGATTGGCACTCAGATGGATGCTTATGAGTGGCCTATTCAAGGAGCCCTGGGGGTCAATAATGCTTTCCTTACGCCACTAGAAAGGTTCTCAGTAAGTAACCCAGATCCCAGAAAACTTTACATCCCACCCAGAGAGAGAGAGAGAGAGAGAGAGAGAGAGAGAGACAGAGACAGAGACA
>NC_034607.1:18020246-18022149 GCF_900095145.1 Mus pahari | reverse complement strand
GAGACAGAGAGAGACAGAGAGAGACAGAGAGAGACAGAGAGAGACAGAGAGAGACAGAGAGAGACAGAGAGAGACAGAGAGACAGAGAGAGGCAGAGAGACAGAGACATAGAGACAGAGAGGGCGCTTTGTTGAACGTGGCCCGTGAGCTGCCAGTTTCAGACATCATCTGACACATTTTCTTTTTCCTGGAATTTATTTCAGACAATCTTGTTTTGATGAACAGGTAGTTCTTGTGTCATTTCGGGTTAGACGGCAGAGAACACATTATCCTAGCCCCCTCCCTCCCTCCCCTTGATAAAGCAATGTCTTCATCCTCTTTGGTGGATCATCCTCTCTGCTCATGACTTCAAAATGTGAGCCAGAATATAAAACTGCACAGAGACTATGCCAAGGGCTATAAATTGTATGCCTCAAGGTTAAAGATAAAACCTAGGCAAATAGTGAAGAGAAAACATCACCATTTTCTGTTTGCTTACAGCCTACCTTTCTTTATATGAACATACAGACTGAGCCCGACTCTCCAAGACTTGCTCCTGGACTCAGAGATTGATAAAGAAAGGAATCTCAACTTCTGGAAGAGATGTTGGAGCTCACCTGACTCGAAATGTCTGCCTGACAGAAGATGGAAGTGGTGACTTTGGACAAGTGAGAGACCCACCCCACCTATGAAGATCATCTGCTCCCAGCTCCAGCTGGTGGATTATGGGAACGGTACAAAGAGAGCAACTCTTAACAAGATTTCCAAAACCTCCACATATACATCTGTACGCAAATGTTTCCAATTTTTACATGCTGGCAATTAATGTACAAAAAATTTTTGAAAGCATTATGGGAGCCAAACACAACATGTCTCTTGGCTGAACCGAGAGGAGGCCTCAGGTGGAAGCCAACTTTCTTGACTTTACAGAGAGGTGGCCAAGGCCCAGAGAGAAGTAGAATCTCTTTGCATAGGTTCCAGGGCCAGGGTCAAGAGAATATCTTGGGCAAGACCCAGTCCCCCTTTGAGCTTGCCCTCTTTTCTCAGCTGGATAGCAGACATTTGACACAGCAGCAGCTTGCTTCTGACAGGGGACAAGCATACAGGTCAATCAGCCTGGAAGGAACAACTGAGCCGCAGCTACACATAGAAGGCTCAGCTTCCACCATCCGCTGCCTCCCCTTTATCTCAGCTACAGCCAAGGCTCCACTTCATTTGGATGGGTATGGGAAAGAGAGGAAAGGTGGGAATTTTTACACTCGGGGAGTCCACGGGAGGAGTGGGAAAGTCTTCTCTTTCCAGGGAAATTTTTTTTTGTAAGCTTTGGCCTGGGAAGGCTGCATATTTGGTTTCCCAGGAAGCATCACAGGTCTCCACGTAGAGGCCCCCACCACTGCTTTATAGGCTGGGCCTTTGCCACAGATTCATGTTTCCCATGATTCAGGAGGAAATTAGCCTGCTGGCTACATGTGTAGGTGCTGGAGCCAAATGGCCGGGGTTCACAGTAGCTCCTTGAAACCTGTCCGCAAGTGATCTCAGACAGGAGTCGGTAATTCCCTGTGCCGCTGCCACCGCCTCTTCAACTGTTCAGTGACAAGGAACGATGATGCTAGTACCTGTCTTATGAGACTGTTGTGAGGGCCCGGTGAGTTTCTGTCCATAAGGCCCCTGGAGGGCAGTGTGTATGTCAGCTGCACTTTGCAGCCACCTTGAGAGCATTTCGAATTCCAATACTATCAGTTCTTGGGTCCCATCACCAGAGATCAGGTTCAACAGATCTCATGTGTGTCCCAACACCGGAGTTCTTTGCATCCACACTGGTGACTTCAAGTACACATTACTCAGAGGCAAAGGCCACTGAAAAAGGAGTTTGGTAATAAACAATTGTTCTCAGAATGATTTTTTTTTTTTTTTTTTTTTTTTT
>NC_034607.1:17973189-18020220 GCF_900095145.1 Mus pahari | reverse complement strand
CTCTGTATAGCCCTGGCTGACCTGGAACTCACTTTGTAGACCAGGCTGGCCTCAAACTCAGAAATCCACCTGCCTCTGCCTCCCGAGTGCTGGGATTAGAGGCATGTGCCACCACGCCCGGCAATGATTGGTTTTTAAAGAAACTAAAAATGCTGTCCTCCAAACGTTTTCATGACACCGCCCCCCCGCCCCCACAAAGCTCCTTAAGTGATCATCTATCAGTAGTTTCGCAGAGGGTTTCTGGGTCCTGAACAAGTTTGCAAAAATGATGAGATGCTTCCATTAACATTCCTAGTCTTCTTGCGGTCTTCTCACACATTTGTCTCTGTATTAAGGCAGGTAGGTAGACCCTAGAGACTCGGATTCAGCTAGACGGTGATTGGCAAAAGGCAAGAACTACCATGAGGTGACGTGACGTTTTTCAATCCACACCCTCTTCAGATAGTGGAATGAGCTTGTGTAGGTGGAACTGTGTAACCACTCCACCTCTGGCTCCACCCTCTGGCTCCACCCTCTGGCTCCACCTCTGGCTCCACCCCCTTTACAACTCCGGTATCCAAGCTGATAGGGAAATAGGAGCTTCCTGTGTGGTTCTCCCCCAGCATCAAAAGATGGTCCCTCTGAAGTCGTCTCCTCTAAAATGCTGGCAGATTACATTTTAAAGGCCGCTGATGGGGAGCCATTATGAACTGAATTACTTCCTACAAATGCATTCATGGTGCTGCCTATGTGAAGGCGACTCAGTATGCTGCCGTTTGGATTTTACTCTGTTGTGATAGCTGTGATCTCAAGTGTCCTGTCCAAATGTCTCGGTTGATGATCAGAAATGCTAGGAGCTAAGGTGATGAGTAACAGGCAGGTAGGGTAGGTGAGGAGTCGGAGTGATGGGAGATCTGCCCTGAAATGGGAAGTTGTGCGGAAAGGCTTTTAAGCCAACCGAAGCCTCTCAAGAGGCATTTACAGCGGTGTGTATCTGCCGCGTTCTCATTAGCCTACAAGCACTCCCTGGGTGTGTATGCTCGCAAGCATTCTAGGTAACAAATACTTCTGTTCTCATGGTAGAAGTGTGAGTCCCAGGGCGCCCTTAGCAACTGTGTGGAATTTGCCACTAGGAAGGGACAAAAAGTAGATTCCTTTTTCCCACGTGCCCACCTGAAACATTGCAGCTTCTTCTAGACTCCAGCCACCATCAGGATGCAGGATTGGTCCTAAAAAGATCCAGACCACCAGCCAATGGTCTACGCTTTCTCTATTCTGGGCCATTGAGACTGCTGGCAACATTCCAGACTGTATGAGCTATCTGTCAACCCAGAAGCAGAGAACACGATGAGAATACGGTCCCCAGGTAGGGGGAAGGAAGCTCAGCACGTGTAACGTTTCAAAGGGCCATGCAATAGAGTGTTTGTCGTTGACAATACAGTTTTGTGCACTTCAAAGCTATCAATGGGCTAGTGTCTTAGTTAGGGTTTAACTGCTGTGAACAGACACCATGACCAAGGCAACTCTAATAAAGGATGACATTTAATTGGGGCTGGCTTACAGGTTCAGAGGTTCAGTCCATTATCATCAAGGCAGGAACATGGCAGTGTCCAGGCAGATGTGGGGCTAGAGGAGCTGAGAGATCCACCTCTTGTTCTAAAGGCAACTAGGACAAAACTGGCTTCCAGGCAGCTAGGACCTGGTCTTAAAGCCCACACCCACAATGACACACCTACTCCAAGGCCACACCTACTCCAACAAGGCCACACCTCCTAATAGTACCACTCCCTGGACCAAGCACATACAAACCATCACAGCTAGACTAGGTCTCATGAAGTGCTCTTACCACATGAAGAAAATAAAACTGCTAGACTGTAGCTTAGTGGTTGGATGCTGGTCTCCGTTTGTGCATAAGGTTCCAGATTCAAACTCCCAAAACACAACAACAACAACAAAACACCACTAAGAGACACAAGAATACGTTGCGAGATACTGGATAAGGTGCACCTATTACCTTGATTTTGAGCACAATGATAGTTTCATTAAAAATTGCCTATGTTCAGTTTCAAATGGTATATAAGTTCTTTGTATATCAGTTGTGACTCAGTAAAGCTGTTAAGAATACCTCTGCCATTGCAGGAGAATTAAGAATGGCAGTTATACTAGCAGTGCTCAGTTGCACACAAAAACCCTATGAGGCAGGTTGTTAGTGCCTTTTTTTATTTTTTATTTTTTTCGAACGAAGAGAGCAAGACAGAGAGGGTATTTGGTGAGCCCCCTTTTCAGGTGCAGGTTCCATAGCATCTCCTAAGAGAAATCCTCTATGATAGTTCCTCAGAATATTCTGCTCCCACTTTTCCAGCACCGTCGAAGCACAGCCACTCTGCCAGATTCATGGGCTCCTGGGTCCTCAGTTTCAATTTTCCCTGTTGCTACTTTTAAAACCAGACAACACCAAACACTCTAATTCAGTGTGTGTGTGTGTGTGTGTGTGTGTGTGTGTGTGTGTGTGTTTGTGTGTGTGTTCTCGAGTTCTGAATCTCCACTCGGACCCCTGGACCATTATCCACTCCTTACAGATGAAGCCTGGAGCTTCATAATTCACCTAAGGCCATACATTTAGGAAAGACCAGACTGACATCTGAAGTCGGGCCTGGCATTCCACTGAACTCCTGTCTTAAGCGTCATGTGATACATCGGCTTGAATGACTGTGTTCTCCCTTGATCTAGCACAAAGAAGTGCGCTCTGAACACCTCATCAGGGGTGCAGAAATGGCAATGATGACAGATGATAGCACAGCAGGGACCCTGCTGGCTTTGGCAGTATCTGGCACAACAACCATCACCCCTTCACCAATGAGAAGGCAGGCCTGGGATGGCCGAGCCACTGGCCCAGATGCCTGAGTGGAAACTGCAGTGCTGGGGAGCAACCTCAGGAAGCCTAGCTCCACAGTCCACGTTCAAAAGCCAGTCTCCCTGTGCATGCTCATAACCTTGGCCTGTCGTCACACAGCACATCACTGTGAACGAATTTTAGTGAGGAAAAAATAATCACATCCCTGGAATGGGAATTTAATACATTTGAGCCAGATGGCAGGAACTGATCTGTGACACTCAGCCACATGTCCCGCTCTGAGCACGAGCGGGTCAGAGGGTAAGAGGTGAGTAGCAGCTCCCACAGAGGGCCTGGAAGCTATCAGTGGGAACCCGAACCATACCTCCCTGTCTGGATCCCTGCTGCATCCACTCTCAGTGCCACAGAGGCCTGTGGAGGTGGCGCTGGACGCTTGGCTGCCCTGGTGTGACCTCTTTAGGGTGAAATCCAGAGGTCTGCTGGCTTCCAGCCTGCTGCCAGCTTGTTCTCTGGATCAGAAACACCAGTGCCAAGTTTTATGCTGAATTCTGGGAGCATGAGCCAATGAGTCCACAAAGATAGATACACTCCCCGATGACCTACAGATAACTCCACAGTCAGGGAGCCTGCTTCCTGGGCACTACCTACAGGTTTTGCTATGGCTGTCTTAAGAGATAGAGCATATACGCAACGGGGAGAACAAGAGACATGAAGAGAGCCCCCAGCCTAGTGCTTGTCCCAGACCCCCCTACTCAGTGCCTGTCCCAGACCCACCCCACTGAATGCTTGTCCCACACCCTCTCCCTACTCGGTGCCTGCCTCAGATCCTCCCTCCCACTTGTTCCAACACCCTCTCCCTACACAGTGCCTGTCCCAGACCCTCCCCCACAGTGCTTGTCCCAGTCCCCATCGTGAGGACAAACACTCACAGCCCTAGCTCTCTCTACTGAGCACGAACACTGCTGATACAGAGGAGCATCTTGTTCTCTCCTTATCAGAGCACTCGTTGGTCGGCCTTCGCTTTAATTGCTCTTCCAACATCCTGGCAAAGGGTCAGAAAGCTCCCTAAGAATTTTGGCTACTTGGTCATCCTTGTCTGCCCAGGGTTTGCTGCTATGCCTTGCAATATATGCAAGTATCTGTTGCATGAATGCTTGAGGAAGTACATAAGTGATCGTGTCAGCAGTCTCTTGGATGAGACTGCTGGTTTCCAGAAATGTTTTAATTCTCTTACTAGAACTTTATGACTTGTTTTGGCCAATAAGCCATGAGTGGAAATGACATAATTTATGGTCTAGTGCGTTAGCTGTTGGTACAAGAGCCACAGTTTTCTGGTCCTCTCTCAGGGTTATTGAGTCCTTTCTCAGTCTGCCTCCCATACTGAACATTTTATTAAAGCAAAGAGTCACTACTAATATAATGTGACTGTTACTGCAGCAACACCTAACGTATCCTGACTCATTATCACCTGAGCCTACAGAATGGAAGGGCTCCAGAAAGCCATTCTCTAGGGCAGCCCAACAGAACTTTCTGTGACTATGTAAGTGCTCTAAGGAATACCATAATGAAAGCTACTGGCTCATCACATTTTAGAACTCTTTTACATTTTGTCCAACTCTGTAATAATGGCTTGTGTTTCCCCGCTTTTTGTTTGTGTGTTTGCCTCTGTAACAGGCTAGAGGGACAGGGACTGGCTATCAAAGGCAAGCTACACCGTCACTCATACCGTGCCCTTGTCTTTGCTTTAAGAAAAAAAAATGTAAACAAAAGACAGATATTGTCCTTATTAAATGCCATTAAAGCATAGGTCTCATTTTCTATCAGCTTTAGGAAAAAGATACAGTTATCTCTCTGTCCTATTCTGAGGGCAAGCTGAATTCTCCAAGACTCCACGTCCTATTGATTTTTAAATATTCCAGTGGTTCTCATTCAAGCGGCTACCTCACAGGCTCCCAGAGCAGGGGGGACTAGCTCTTGACTCCCATGACCTAATTTGCCCTGTAAAATCACTCTCCCTCCTTAGTTCTGGCTGTCCTGGAGATCAGTTTTGGATGAAGAGGAAGGCCTGCAGAAGTGCCAGCTCCCTGGGAGAGCCTGGTCACGCAAAGCAGAGAAGAACACAGCTACTGTGTAATTCATTGTTCTCTGTAGGGGTACAGAACATCCTGGTGCCCTGTGAGACTATCCAAAGATGCGTTCTCATGAATTGGATCTGTCCGTCGCTAAGGGCCAGCTGGACCACAACCATACGGTGTTCTCATGATGTGCTTTGCTTTTCTTGTTCTTTTGTTGGTGGAGACAGGTTCCTACTGTGCAGCCATGCTGGCCTCAAACTCAGGATCCTTCTGCCTCAGCTGTCCAAGTCCTGGGAACACAGGTATATCCCCACCATGCACGTGGATTTTAAGTGCAGAATCTCGGCTCAAGAGATAGAGATCTTTAGAGACACTTTTGTAGCTGAAACAAACCGAGACCCAGAGACCGCTGGATCCAGAGACCACGAAGCTTCCAGATATAACTGATGGAACAACACAGGAAGAACATCAAACTATGAGACTTCTGCTTTAAACAAAATGGTTTGGGGAGAAGCATGAAGGAGGACAATAAGCACTGACTTAGGAGGCAAAATATGGGATGTTCCCAGGCCTCAGCTCAACCTCGGCATCTATAGAGTGGAATGGTTTCATGGGATCCGCCCTCTGCTCTCAAGCAGCCCAGTGCTGTCCCTGGGCTGGACATTGACCACCAAGGCCACTATCCTTGACTCCACCTTTTTGGAAAATCACCCCCAGGTCAGATTTTGTTTTCAAGGTCAAGGAAGGGGATGCTTTTGTCAGAACCGGTCTAAATCAGATACACAACCTGCCTGGGGAAATGCTCCAATCACGTATTTGTCTTCCTTCCTTCCTTCCTTCCTTCCTTCCTTCCTTCCTTCCTTCCTTCCTTCCTTCCTTCCTTCCTTCCTTTCCTTCTCCCTCCCTCCCTCCCCCTCTCTTTCTGTCAGTCAGTCTCTCCTCCTTCTCCTCCTCTTCCTCCTCTTCCTCCTCTTCCTCCTCTTCCTCCTCTTCCTCTTCTTCCTCCTCTTCCTTCTCCTCCTCCTCCTCCTCCTCCTCCTCCTCCTCCTCTCCTCTAAATTTACTTTAGAACTGTGTGCTGGTCAGTTATTTATCAATTTGACACAGCACACGTGAGGGTCATCCCTGAGGAGGACTGATGATTGACGATTGACGTAGGGGGATCCAACTCAGTGTGTGCGGTGCTGCCTGGGAGTGTGGTCTTGTGCTGTATAAGAAAGCAAGCAGCTGAGCAAGCCGCAGGGAGGGAACCAGTGAGCATCAGTCCTCTACAGCTTCTGCTTCCGTTTCTGCCTCCAGACTCCTGTCTTAAGCTCCTGTCCCGACTTCTCTTCATGATGGACTGCGAGTTATAAGATGGAGCAAACCCTTTTGTCCCCAGGTTGCTTTTTGGTTATGGTGTTTATCACAGCTGTAGACATAGAGCCATGACAAATGATTTCAAGAAATCTTGCAAGGTGGTGTGGATAGTCCTCAAACACCCCACACCCAGATTCTTCCGTTCACGCCTTATTACCAGGAAGTATTTGCCTCAACTAATAATTCAATAAGGACACATTTCATGCTAAACCACGAACTTAGTTCATTTCCTTTGGTTTTACCTCCTTTTTTGTGTCCCATGAGTTCATCTGGAACACCAAGTTAAGCATTTAGTAGTCATGCCGTTTTAGGCTTTTCCAGGCTATGACAGTTCCTTTAACTTTTCTTGGTTTTGGAAATGACAACAGCAGTTTTGAAGAGCGTTACTCATATATTTGTTGATATAGTTTTTCTCACAGACCATGGTCATCAGCTCAAGGAGGAAGAAGTCTAAAGAAGAGAAGCACCCTCCTCACAGGGCTGGGGGCACACATCACCAATCAGCGACCTAACTGTGAAGACCAGCCCTCTCCATGGGGAAGTTACATTTTCCTCCACTTTTGCACGTCCTTCAGGAAGGTAGTCCTGGGTACCAAGATAGGGTTTTATGCTACCTCTTTAATGGAGCACCTTCGGTTGTAGAAAGCACAACTGTGCAAGCAATGCCAGTCAGGAAACAGGCTTCAACTGTACACTCAACTGCCCCCAAATAAGCTGAGCCAGGGAACTTGGCTTCCATATTCAGCCTTTGAATGGGACATTTCCTCACAGTGCCACCATGCCAAGCTTCTCTAAGAAGCAGTGCGCAGGAGTGACAAGGCTCAGTAGAGGGCTTATTCCTATTCCTGTGCAGTTAAGACTTGCTTATTGACCACAGCATCGACTTACTTACAAATCCAATGCAGCTAAATATCACATACAAAGAGCTCTTAGAAATCAATAAGGAAAGGTATAATTCATCTTTTCAAACAAGCTCAGGACATGAAAAAGAATGTCACATGATAAACGTGAGGTGTATATTAAAGCCACATGCATACATATATGCTAAAGTCTAGAGTGGTTACTGCTAAGAAATTCTATCATACTCTTACTTCCTGTTTTGCACACTTCTAAATAGTAAACAAAGAAAACTTTGCAACTTTTTTTTTTGGAGAAGAAATTACATTTTCTTACAAGAAAATTATAAGCATTGAAATAGATGTGGTGTGACTACCTCTAGTGTGACATGCCTATCTTTGACTCTCTTTCACTTTATCTGCTTCTTTCGGGGAAGGGGAACCCCAAGCTTATTGGAAGGACTGCCAGTTGTGAAACATGATATGAACACTTATTTGTATTTCTTCATTAAAAATTTGGCACTCCGGGTCACCCCAGCCTTGTGTGTTTATGCTTAGAAACTGCAGGTATCATTTTCCTCTGCTGGGTTTCTGAGATTTGGCAATTAACCTGACAGCACGGGAAATCCATTGTTTGCCAGATAATTTCAGCTCTACCTGAGGGAAAAGCAAGCCATGTGTGTGATGTCTGAGGAGTGTTAGTATTACTCTGTGCACTATCACTTTAGTTATTAAACAAATATATTTAGAGAACATCTGAATAAGGGAATTATTGAATCATAGGCCACTTTGACAGGTAATCGTTTAAACAAATCTGTCATCTGTCTATAAGTTGTATGAGAACAATTAAGCTGGCTATGGTGGCAAATGCCTATAATCTTTACATTCAGGAGCCCAAAGCAGGAGAAGAGTGAGTTGGAGGGCTAGACAAGAGAATCTGTTTTGACAACAACAATAACGATTAAAGAAGAGAGAATCAGGAATTGCTGGACTCAGAGGCTGGGAAGATCATTCAGGGGGTAAAGCATTTTCCAAACAAGCATGAGAACCTGAGTTTGATCCCCCAGAAATCATGTAAATAAAACCGGGTGTCATGGTGCATGCACACTTGCCATCCCAGTACTGGTGAGGCCAAGGTAGGCAGATAGATAGATCATGGGGCTTGCTGGCCAGCCAACCTAGTCAACACTCTCCAGGTTCCATTGAAACCCTGCTTGAAAAACAAGACAGACAGCTCCTGAGGAAAAACAGACACTTCTGGCACACACATGTGAACCTGAACACACACGTATGAACACGTATGCATGCTACGCGCGCGCGCACACACACACACACACACACACACACACACACAAGATTGGCTGAGTCCAAACAAAATTTCTGTTCCTGAAATGATTATCCTTACATGAAATCACTTATATCTTAGGGCATCTAAATAACAAGGAAACAAATGTTATTTAAATACAACATTTTGCTTGAGCATTAAGCACATGACAAAGCATGACGCTGACATGTTGAGTTGCTGCTGGAAAGGGTGTCAGAGCCATTGGCCGGGGATGGGCAGCCCCTCCAGGGATGCTCCCCAGAGAAAGAGCCCAGAGAGCAAGAGAAACAGATGGCCACGTCTGACCTAAGACATGATTCTGTGGGTCCAACAGTTGCTTGTGGGGATGCTGTCTGAAGAAGGGCAGAAGAGTGGTCACAGACCTAACCTGTGAGAGTGGAGTTTGCTTTGTCAGTACTATTCAGGCCTGTGAATAGTTCTAGATCTGCCCACCACTGATTAGCTGAAGAAAACACATCCTCGTCGTAATGACCCGCCTCTATCACCATTAACATAATTTCAGGAGCTCCTGAGATGGCAAAGCAAGTCCATTATTGAGGCTTGAGAGAACCAGGTGACTTAAGCTGCCTTGGCTATGTTTAGGGCTTTTGAGGGCTTCCCTCAGTGAATCCTATCTGGGAAATGGTCTGGCGCCTTTTGTTTTTAGACACAGTACAAACTCCAGTTGAAATATTTTAATTTTTTTTTTTTGGATGATGTGTTTAAACCAAAAATTTCTCTTACAAATGTCTCTGAGAATTGAAATTAAAGGAGCCCAAAGATTAACTTTTATTAATGTCAAACCTTCAAATGTCATTGAAATATTGGAAATCTACATAGCAACATTACAGAGTTTGGTCACAATTCTTCTCTTTGCTATAAGGGCTGTGACCGGGGGGGGGGGGAGATATGGGTGTGTTTGCGAGTGAGTGGTATGAGTGTGTATTTGTGTGTGTGTGTGGTATGTGTGTATGTGTACTATGTGTGTTGTGTGTGTGTTTGTGAGTGTATGTTATTTGTGTGCTTATGTGGTGTATGGAGGGGTATGTGTGTGTTTATGTGTATGTGTGGTATGTGTGTGTATGGTGTGTGTGTTTGCATGCGTGCATGCGTGTGTGTGTGTGTGTGTGTGTGTGTGTGTGTGTAATAGGGTATAGATGAAATGAAAAATAAAGTCTACAAAGTGTCACAAGTAGACTTTTTGTAGGGTTATAGGTCCTGTGTCTATTTTGCCACAGGGCTTGGCTGCTTGGGGAGGCAGGACGCTGGAAGTCGAATGGGCTTACCTCATGCCTTCCCGCAGCCAGGAGGGTTCTGGGCTGTAGGGAAGCCCCAGGACAACCACTCCAGGGGTGGGAAAGCACAGTCTGAGGTACAGAACAGACAAAGGTGGCTGGGGGGCAGCAGTCATCCCTGGGCCTTCAACGTCCTGGGACATCTGGTTCTCAGGCTCTTGAACATCTAGGCACCACTGGATGCTGAGGAAGAGCCCAGAACAGAGTGGGAACCCTTAGGGTTGGATCTGGCCGGGGGCGGAGCTCCAGCTCGTCCAACTTGTCCCTCAGGGAGAGTCCTTGGCTTGACTCTAGTTGGCTTGGGCTTGGCTTGGTGACAGTCATGGCTGGAAGCACAGACAGGCCTTCTACAGGAGACTAGACAGCTGCTCTATAGGTGAAGTCTGAGGAAGTCCGTGGTTTTAAGGCATTTATTGTCATGGCGGAAAGTGGATGAGTAAAACTGTACCCTACTTCTCAGGGTGGGCCTGAGATTAAATACCTTTTGCAGGGAGGAGTGTCTGGGAAGGAAAGCTTATTGGCTAAGCCCTCCAGGCCTTTAGCTACCTCATTAAAATGGAGATCTGTCTTGAGCCTTACCCACAGGTCATGTCCTCTACCTGTGGAGGGGCTTGGGGCATTGCCTGGACGTGACTGATGACCACAAATCTATTGAGGGCTGCAGCTAGTGACAGGGGCCTGGTGGGCAGGAACAGGTGAAACGCCTACCGTCCCTTCAAGGTCTCTGGGGTTTCAAGCCTTAGCTCAACCAGGGACCAAGCTGCCTTTCATGGTCCCACAGACGTTCATAATTGCTCAAGTTCAGACTCACTACAAGAAGTCATCTAAGAAACCAGAGGTGGTGTTAGGGTGTATAGATACCTAGAAACTGAGCACTTGGAAGGTGAAGGCAGAAGAATCAAGGGTTCCAGGTCATCCTTAGCTTGAGTTCAAGACTGCATGAGATCCTGTCTCAGACACACATTCACACGGTGGCCCAGTCTAAGAATTGTCTAGAACTGCTTTAATTAACAGTTAGGCATTCCAAAGTCCTGTTCTCGGAGACAAACGTCTTGTAAACAAATGCTCATCTGATTTCATTCCCTAATTTCTTTCACCAGCTTTGGCCTGAAAATGGTTTCAATGTCCCAGGAGACACAACGAAAGGAACTGCAGACATTCTATAGCAGCTCGTGTCCCATGGGCGAAGGATGCTTTGATGAACGGATACATTCGGTAGGTTCCTGAAATGTGGTACGTGCTGACTCTCTTTCAAACAATCAAACAAACTTTTCAGAAAAGTGTCTTCTACGTAGTCATAAAACAAAGATGCGCGAGGCAATGATAGTTGCTGGAAGATATAACACAGATGGTCCCCAACTTACGATGGTTCATCTTTTTCAAAGCATGTGATACGCAAAGGGAAGCTTTCTCAAAAGGCTGGGCAGCTGTAGCAAGCCACAGCTCCCCGTCTGCCATGCGTTCATGTAGGCTAAGCTAGGGGGGTCAGGGCTAGGGTTGTAGGTGCTCATTGATGTATTTTCAGTCTATGGTGCGTTGACTGAGATGTAAGTGAATTATAAATTCAGCAGTATCCACACTATAACTCCAACATGTGTCCCAAACTTCTGTTACATCTCACCACCAAAATCTCTCATACACTCTAAAACCTACTAGTAGATGAACTCCAGTATTTGGACATAACCTATAAAATAAGAAATTGTACGTGGCTCTACTTAATATTACTTTTTCTTCAGCTTGAATATCTTTCAAACCTGAAATTCGAGTTGGCAACTGTCCCTTTGGATATTTATCTACAGGAGCTGAAAAACATATGTCCATCAAGCCCTGCACAGCGATATGTCTGTCAGCTATTTGCTTCATTTCCCACATGCACTTTGGGAGGTGTATCCAGACAATGGGATACCACTCTACTCTAAAAACTATCAAGCCAGGGAAAGTCATGAAGAAAAACACACGCGCACACACACACACACACACACACACACACACACACACACACACACACATATATATATATGAAAGAAACCAGAAGCCAAAGTCAATCTGAAAAGCTGCCATACTATGTCAACAGCATGACAATACAGGAAAGGCAAAACTACAGAAATAATAAAGAAGTCAGTGGCGGCCAGAGATTCCAAGGGAGCTATGAAGGCCTAAGATGAACCCAGAAGTTCTTAGAGCAGTAACAGCTAGTCTTCTATGATACTTCAGTCGTATTCTTTCAGTTATGTGCAACCATACAACTCTATAGTCTTTTTTGCAAGCCCATGCAGTGCACAATTCCCAGCAAGGAGCCCTGATGTAAAAATCTTTCCTTCGAGTAATAATGATGTGCAAATTGGGGTCAGCTCATGAATGATAAGATGTGCACTGTGCTGGTGGGAGATGTTGCTAATGGGGAGGTCATGAAATGAGTGGGGACAGGAGAGATATGGAACATCTCCATGTTTCTCTCTCATTATGACTGTGAACCTGAAACCTCTCTAAAATAAATAAAAGCTGGGGATATAGTCCGGTCAATGAAGTACTTGTCTAACATGGATCTTCTGATCAGATCCCTCTCCTGCACCATATAAGTCAGGAGTGATGGGAGTGCCTGCGGAGGTAAGGGAGGCAGAAATTCAAGGTCATCCTTGGATATATAGCAAGTTCAGGACTAGCCTGCGGTACATGAGTCAGTCTCTCTCTCTCTCTCTCTCTCTCTCTCTCTCTCTCTCTCTCTCTGTGTGTGTGTGTGTGTGCATGCGTGTTATCCTATATCTTACACTAGTGTTGCTTGCTTCAGCCAATGGGATATGAATATTAATACAAATCAAAACTGAGGTTGCAACATTCTATCTGCAGTTAGGGTTATAGTCTCCAGGAGAACAAGATTATCAACATGTCTATGTCAGACCTGGTACTTAGTGTTGTGAGGTTTTTTTCAATGGACTCTACACACTCAGTGTCTATTGCAATAAAACACCAATACCAAAAGCAACTTGGGGATGAAGTTTTATTTCGGTTTACAGCTTGTAGTTCATCATCCAGGAAGTCAGGGCAGGAAATGAAGCAAAGGTCATGAAGGTCATACTTCTTACCAGCTTGTTCTTTATGGTTCACCCACCCCACTTTCTTATAGCACCCAGAACTACTAGCCCAAGGGTGATATTGAACACAGTGAATTGGACCCCCCCCACACACACACCAGTCATCAATCAAAAAAAATGTAACATAAGCTTGCATACAGTCCAATATGATGGGGGCATTTTCTCAATTGAGTTTCCATCTTCTTAAAAAAGAAAACCCTGGAACTTATGTCATTGACATAAAAACATCTAGCATAGTTGGTGAACTAAAGAGTTAAAATCCAAAAGACCGGGACCCTCCAAGATGTCAGCTGACTGCCAGCTTTTGTTTTCCAAGGTGCTGCTCTTTACAGGACCCTCAACAAAGCAGACTTTCCCACATGCACTCAAAACAACCAATCAGATTCATCTGAGTTTGATGCCTCATTTACATACGGGACCAATCTGGTTCATTCCTGAGATATAAAAACTGTTTCAGCATGCTCCTTGGTGACTCATCCTCACGTCTCAGAGTCTCTGCAAAGGATGCTTCTTTACTTCCCAATGAACTTTGCTTGCCTCCCTTTGTGCGCCCTTGCTTGTCATCCTCTTACCGTAGCCTTCTAAAAGGCACCGAATAGAAGCTTTTGTCGTTTAAAAGCAAATGAATAGACTTTCTTTGTATATAAATGTTTACAGAGCTGAATTGCTGGCTTCTGCGCTCATAATCAGGGCCTATTGCAGGGTCAGGGCCACTCAGTTTGGAAGCTTGGGCTCCATACACCGATCTCCCGCCACCTCCTTCAGTGGCTGCCAAGACTAGAGTACCATCTTCATCAAAGCCTGTCTGACTGCCATCACCAGGCCTAGGCCAACACTACGCACCCCTGGAAATGAAACAGGGAGGACACATGCCATGTAGTTCTAGCCCTAGAGAATCAATGTGCGTCTTGTGAAGTCCAAACGAGTTCACAGCCACAAACTCATCACAGGTAAAGGTGTTAGCCATGCCAGGATAAAGCAAACAACAGGTATGCATGAGAGGCTGAGTGGAAAGTAGAACTGTAGGATGGCTCAGGTGTGCATAGCGCGGGCAGCTTTAGGACCTAGACAAGAGGGCTCTGGAGGTGAGGTCACACACACACACACACACACACACACACACACACACACACCCCAGAGAAAACTATGGCATTAATGGTGACGATGGTGCAGAGGGGGGCTGTGGGTGGAGAGTAGACTGAATCCATAAACCAAGATGCATTGACTAGAGACTGTACCAGAGTCACCTGCCTAGGACACAGGTAAATGCTCACGGAATAAATGTATGTCGGGCATAGAGAGGAGTGTCTTTTTCCATAGGGTATGTGAGGGTAGAAAGTTCTGCTGGAAAGCCTAGGAGGTAAGAATGAATTTATTTCAAGGACTAATCAAAGAACGGAACCAGAGCCATGCCCAAGACCCTTCAGGCGGAATCCTTAGATGGTATAAGGATCCTGGGCCAAGGTAAGCCTAGAAACGTCATCGTCCACTCCAATGGATCCTGAGGACCACCCAACTCCTGGGAGATGGTGGAAGTTATGGAAACTTCCTTCACTGACCTGGGTCGGGGCCAGTATCCGTACTCTTGTCCACAAGGGTCCTTGGCTGCACAGTGACTTTCCTTTCTCATCCTTGTCCCCCCCTCTCCTCCTAGGATTTGGCCAGAAATCCTCACAACAAATCCTGTGGAGAAGGGAAAGCTTCCCTCAGCACACACAGGGACTGAAGACACACTGTGCTCCTGTACTTAAGAGTCACTGTGCTTCTCCAAAGGTCACCACCATCAGCCCACAGGGTTGTGTCTTGCAGAGTCTTTCTGCCTGACAAAGCCTCAGGTTACAGGCCAAGGCCATTTATAGGTATGCACCCTGGGGTTCGAGAGTCAAGGAAGTCCACACAGCCCTCCCGACTACCTGAGCCAGAGGGCTGGAACGAAGTGCTCCTAACGCTGGCAGAAGCCTTTCCTCCCTCTGTTCTTCAGGGAACAGTGAGCTTTGGTTTGAGGTAACCTCAAAGGAAAAGCAATAGGCTGTGTGATAAGCCTCTCTGGCCCTGGGCAGAAAAAGGAGGGCCTCTTAGACCTGGACTCCAATGAAACAAAGGCAGGCTGTGCTGTGGGTTGGGTTGATCCACAGCCCATGTGCTTAAGGGGCAGAAACTTCAGCTCAAGGAGGACACCTGGAAAAATCTTCTAGGAGAATTCTAAATAAGCAGAGGACGTTGTTCTAGGGGATCTAAAGCACAGAGAAGCAATATTGTAAGCTTAAAGCACTTCCAACAGCTCCGCGACAGGCAAACCCAGCTCATTTTGAAATGTTCATTTGCATTAGAATAGTCATGAATATTCAAAAGTCAGCGGTGTTTCAGATCCATTGTCTGCGCCTGGCACTTTCATCTTCCCCTTGAATAGCAGATCATGGGTTTTCAAGAAAGGTGGGCTGGACTCGTCTATGCACTGCCTGGCAGCAAAGGTGATTATTTTGTTTCTAAATATTAAAAAAAGAAAGAGGCTCAGCCAGTGTGAAATCTTTTCTTTTCGTTCTAGTCAGGCTAAGGATCCGCTCTCCAACCTGACCTAGAGAGATGCCCTGTTGCATCAGCTGGGCAGAGTTCTCTGGCTTACAACTCCTGCCTGCATCTCTGTCACTCGGGTTTCCTGTGTCCTTAGACACTGCTGAGGAGTCAGACCCCTGGCTGGCAGACCAACAGGCAAAGACACCTCAGATAACAAAGACGACAAACCTTCCCTTTCTTCCTCATCCTCCTGACTTAAGACAAAGGTCTGGTGGGTTTTGTCACCCACCAGAAGGGATCCTCTTCTGGCTGAATGGTCCCTGCTGTTCAGATGTGTTCAAGGTCCATTCTGACCATGTTTACCCAAGCTGTGGGCCGATCAGCTTTCTTCTTCTTGGTCTAAGTTGACCAACCCAAAATCATTGGAGGAGAATCCGCCCTATATCACACACACACACACACACACACACACACACACACACACAAACCATTTAAAAACCCAGGTCCTCTGATAGGATTTCACTCTCTGCTCTTTGGGACTCTTTTCTCTCAATGTACAATGTGTTTTGTTTTCTTTCTCTCTCTCTCTCTCTCTCTCTCTCTCTCTCTCTCTCTCTCTCTCTCTCTCTCTCTCTCTTTGTGTGTGTGTGTGTGTGTGTGAATACGTGTGTATGTATTTCTTTACTTATAATTAGCCTGAGGTTTCTCCTGCCTTTAAGTTCTTTAATTAAGAATTAAATGCAGAGCCGGGCATGGTGGCTCACACCTTTAATCCCAGCACTTGGGAGGCAGAGGCAGGCAGATTTCTGAGTTCAAGGCCAGCCTGGTCTACAGAGTGAGTTCCAGGACAGCCAGGACTACACAGAGAAACCCTGTCTCGAAAAACCATTAAAAAAAAAAAAAAAAAAAGAATAAACACCACTTGTATAAATTAACAAAAGGAGGCTCACCGGTCTGCCACTGACTGAGGTGACTGACTCTAGCTTATTTTACTGAAGTTCACTTTCTCCCAACAATTCTTCCTTACGCTCCAAACTGTCTCCAACAGGCGTGCGGCAAGCTATGAGAGAGGTAGAGCCAAGAAGGACAGGCACGCACAGAGGTAATGAGGGTGTGTGCCTCTGCCTCACCACGCTCCAGCTGCAGCTCTTTTTAAGGTTTTATGTGACAAAGATTTGATGCTATCTTTTTGATGCTGTCAGAGGAACTGGTGTGATGGCAATTCAGCAGTGAAGTCATGGATACCTGTGTCCTTAGTTAAAAAAAAAAAAAAAAAGCAAAGTGATTACGTGGGAAGTCTCTTACCTATTCTTGCAGTTATTTCTGTCTTCGATTTGCAAGATAAAAGATGAGCACCTTTCCACCTACTCTGTGCTCTGTAATCTTCCTGTTTACTCAAGAGGCAACTTCAGAATCGTCCTTGGAAAAGGATCCTTGAGTGTGGGTTCTGGGCAAGGGCTTTAGAGATCTCCTACCCTAGAGAATCCACCCACCCAAGAGACAGGGCTATTCAAATGAATGTTGATATTAACCAGGAATTTTAAAACGAGATAGAACTTACGTTGCTACCAGTGCTACAAGTGGAATTAAAGGGAAGCGTTCCAGATGGGACAAGCATGGGAATGGACACATTGCCTCCTGGGAAGGCAGAAGAGAAACGGTGATGGCTAAAGCTTGTTTTTTTGTTTTTTGTTTTTTTTTTTTTTTAAGTTTAAAGTATCGTACTTAAGAGATCAATAAAACAAACATGCCTCTAACCTGAAAGCTGCGCTTGCTCAAGGACAGATGACTTCCTGCAATGTTGGGGGCTGCTGGTGGTGTGAACTAACAAACCATGAATTCTCACTTCTGCAAACAAGCTTGGTTGCCCCAACTGCCCAGGACGCCTTTGATTACACATAGGCAGGAAGGATGTCAGGACGTATGCTTGACTCTGATTGGACAAAGACAGGAAGTACGTCGCCTTGTTTTGCCTTTAGCCTATGACTAAAGCAGTTTAGGACACACTCTGAATCCTGGGTATGAACCTGACCAGTGGCCATCATCCTGGCTAGTATTTAATAAAGCTTGTTTCAAATTTGACTTTAAAATTGTAGCAGAGGTCTTATTCTCACTTGGTAGAACTAACATTTTCTGAAGGTCCAGTGAGATCAGACCACCCACTCAAGTTCTAAAGCTGAAACCTCACTCTGGGGCTCTGGAGCTGAAGGGCCATGTAATGAGTATAGTAAAAATAAATAAATAAATAAAAATTAAAAATTAAAAAAAAATGCCTTTTAGACATGTAAAAATAGCTTAGTCAAGGACCCCCACTACACCCAAGGCTGCACCTGATAATGAACATTCAGTGATATTACTTGCTCAAGGCAGCCCTAGAACCCCGTGAGGCCCACTTCACAGTATATCAGCAGAGACCAAGATCAACGCTCTGGAGAGAAGCCAGCTTGATCTGCCCGGTGACTGAAGAGTGTCCCCCAGGATCCTGACCCTCGAATCAGGGACATTTGTTACAGACTGAACCTTGGGGAGTTATACTTAGGACTGTCATTAAGCATCTAGAGTGTGGACCTTATGTGATGACCCTCGGCATAATAAAATATAACTTGTGCCATGGTAAGTTCAAATGTAACTTATTCACAATGAAAAGCCTTTTTAGCCTACCGTATAGGTTTTCAAGGTTAAACCAAAAGCTAGTAACTAAAGATGAAGTTTGTTTAGCTCAGATATCCTTAACATTATAGTCTTCAAACTCTCCAGAGATCTCCCGAATATAGCATTTAAAATGTTTAATGGAAACAGTTTCCAATGGTAGACAGAAATGTCAGCTCCTAGTGGTGACTCTAAAGTCATTAAAGAAGAATATGGGGCAGATGAGGCTGCCTGGATTGTGACAACTCTGGCTACTGGACAAAACTGTTCCATGTCTCACCTGCCACCAGGACCCTGCCCAAACTGTGGACAAGCAGGACACTGGAGAGTTGATTGCCCCACTTTGTCTAGACAAGGCATGCCAGTCCTCCAAGTTCCTCCTCCACAGGAAAGTCTCTCAGATCTTCTGTGTCTGGTGGCCAAAGTCTGATGCTACCCAGAGACCTCTGCCCCCAACTAAGCCCTGGAAACCGCAGGAGCCCAGGGGAGCCGTCTAGGCAGTGGACTGGGCTCTGTCAGTTACTTGAGCTATAGACCATTTGGACTATATATCCTTCTATAATTTCTCCTTCGCAGGTCTCCGATGGCTTCGGTGGTTAGGCTGTCTGTAGCGTGGTCAGTTTCACAGCAGCAGACGACCAGCTCTTCCCGCAAGCCTGCGGCTACTTTCCTAGTTTATTTCATATACAAAAACCAGGCCTTGTTTTCTTTTTCTTTTTTTTCCCTAGGGCAACTAGATCTCTTATTCAGAAAAAGTAGACCGGTTTGCCTTTCTAATGGGCTTCATACTAAATAAATATTCCTTTATTTAAAGAAATAGTAAAGTATTGCCAGGCTGCCTCAGTCTGTCTGCATCCAATAATGACACAGAAACTTACTATTTATTAAGGTTAGCCTTATAGTTTAGGCTCATTCCCAACTAGCTCATATAACCTAATTAAACCATTTATTCCGATCTACATTCTACCACGTTGCCTGTTATCTCTCCTTCAGTCCTGGCACCTGTTTCTTCATCCATGTCTGGCTGGTGATAACACACACACACAGGCGCGCGCGCGCGCGCGCACACACACACACACACACACACACACCTGCAATTCTTTCCCAGAGTTCCCCCTCTCTGCCCAGAGTTCCCCTCTTTCCTCTCTTGCCCTGCCACAGGCTGTCAGCTCTTTTTTAAAGCAAACACTAAGACAAGTGATGCTTCATAAAAATAACAATACCAAAGTCCAGACAGTACTTTGTACTCTGCTGCTACAGAAATCAACATTTGAATAATACAAAGACAACCTCTACACAGTACCCTGGAGATTATCCCAACAGTAAAGGACAACAGTAAAGGACTGTTCTCAATAATCAGCCACTTGTGTCTTATGGAAAATGATTAAATGGGGTAGGGGGTGTTTGTGTTAAGTTATGAGGGTCAAAGAAAGAAATTTCTAGGAATATGAAACCTTAAGGTATGAGAAGAAAATGACTTTAAGGTATATGAAAATTGAGAAATGTTCAGATTTCTTTCTCCTATGTGCCTGGAATACTGGGGGCTGTTGGTCATGTAAGATAACAAGTCACAAGTTTTTGCTTCTGTAAACAGGTTTAGTTGCTTCAACTGCACGGGATGTGCTTGATCACAAGTAGTCAGGAGGTACCCCAGGATGCGTGCTTGCCCCTGATTGGACAAAGACAGGAAGTACATAGCCTTGTGGGTTTTGCCTCTATGAGCCTCTGAATAAAGTAGCTCTGGCATACTCTGGGATCCTTAGTGTGGACCTGACCAGTGTCCATTGTCCTGGCCGGTATTTAATAAAACTTGCTTCAAATTTGACTCTAAATTTGTGGTTGTGATCTTATGCTGGCCCCGCAGGAATTTACAAAACATCGAGTTCCTCCAGCTAGCAGTCCCCAAGGAGGCTGTACACTGCACAACAGCAACCTGCTTATTCGCTAGCTTGGTTTTTATTCTGATTCTTTTCCTGTTTTATTCAAATGCAAAATGTACCGCACAGACCCTCGTGTTTGAACACCCAGCCTTCAGCTAGAGGCTCTCTATGGAAGATTGTGAAATCTGAGGGTGGTGGCTTGGAGGAGGAAGTGGGTTCTTGCGGGATCACCTTGAGGTTTGTTAGCCTGGCTTCTCCTGTTGCTCATTCTTTTCAGCCTCTTGAGTGTGGATACAATGTGCCTGGCACCCTCTCCCTCCTGCCACCGTGCTTCCTCACCCCCCCCCCCTTGATGAACTGTATTCCCACCAACTGTAAGCCAAAATAACCTCTCCTTCTCCTTCCTTAAGTTTCTTATTGATTTTTTTTTACAAGAACAAGAAAAACAAAGACATACTTCTCCACGCCCTCAACTGCTGTACTGAGGTCACCACCCACATAAACTACTTTCACTTCACTTCCTGTTTCAATGGTACATTGGAGATGCTGATAAATCAAAAAGGTGTCACACTGACAGCAATGATTTTGTTCCCCAGAGGACATTTGGAAATATATTGGTGACATTTTTTGTATGTATGCTCATAATAGTTGGGGGACAGATTACTGCCAGCAGGTTATGAGTAGAGGCAAGGGATATGGCTTGTTGTGATTTTAAGAAACTGACAGACCAAAGAAAATTCCAATTAGGTTATGGGAGTAACTCACAGAAGTGTGCATGACCCAAAGAGTGACACCACTGGGAAGTCTCTGAGGGAACTTCTGGGTATCTGTACTCTGAGAGAAGCCTTATTTTGGTCACATGTTTACCCCTGAGGATTGAGGATTGTAAATGTAGGGAGGAGAGGTGGCTTCTGAGGATCTCATAGGAGCCCCATGAACCCACCCCTCTCTGGAGACTGTGCTGATAGGTCTGACCACATGAGGGTCTCTGTGAATTATGATAGTGAATCACGATGGCTATGATCATATCTGACACAGAGAAAACAGTTACGCAGTACTGTTAGTTAAGCTATAACGCACAGCACAGTCCACACAAGAATTTCCAGGTTTCCAATGCCAATCGCGCCTAAGAGTGGGAAATGCACCTGGGGCTCGTGCCGCATAACCTCAGCTCAACACATGACCTTAGAAATCAGGCAAATGTCAACACTGGAGGACAAGCTCACACAGGTGATAATCCAGGCGACCCAAGTTTCCCCTCTGTTACAATAAAGCAGGGATCATTGGGGTGTAGGGGTGTCATGGTGAGCCAACCCTTAGCTATATGTGAGGGGAAAGTTGGCAAGGGAAAAGGGGACAAAGTTGGTGCTGGCTTAGGACAGCATGGAGCATGACTGGTAATGCCAGCAGTATCATGGAAGTCCCAGTGGCAGGGCACCTGGTATGAATAGTCTCACACACTCATGGTTAACCACTGAAGAACAACTAAATGTGTACATTAGGAAGCTGGAGAAAAGGCTCCAATCAATAAAGTCCTTGCTTTGAGGACCTGAGGTGTATCTCCGGAACCCGGGCAAGTATAGTGATGCACACGGAGGAGTGGAGACAGGTATATCTTTAGGCCAGCCAGCCTACCTCACCTACTTAGTTAGCGCCAGGCTAAAAGGAAACCCTGTCTTAAAGGAAGCACATCCTGAGAATGACACTTGAGGTCGTCCTCTGACCCTTGTAAAACACATGCCAAAACAAATAAGGTAAGTAAAATAATGTTGTGGTTTATTGTCTTAGTTACCTGTGATAACACACCCTTGACTAAAGCCACTGAAGGAAGGGCAGTCTTATTTTGGCTTATACTTCCCGAACAAATCAGCAGTGAGGTAAGGGAGGGGTAGGAGCTTACTGTCTTACTGTCATCTTTCACCCACACTCAGGAAGCAGAGAAGGACAAAGATCAAGCTGAACAAGGCTATAAAATCTCAAGGCTCACCTCCAGTGAGTCATTTTCTCCTTGAGGAGCTACCTCCAAAGGGTCAACAACCTTCCCAAAGAGGCCACCAGCTAGGGACCAAGTGTACAGTTCACTTAGGGTGGGCATTTTATATTCAGATGATAATTGTGCTATTTTTTTTAATGCAATCTGTCTGTATTGGTTACTTTTCTGTTGCTGTTACAAAATACAATGGCCTAAGTATTGTTCTTCATCCTCGGCTTCCAGAGCGCCGATACAATGTGACCAGCCAACCTCCTGCTCCTACCTCCAGAAACGGTTGTACTAATTACAATGCTCTGATGGTTAATTTTGATTTTTCAGATTGACAGGACTTAGGATGTCTAGGAAACAAACTTCTGAGTGTGTCTGTAAAGACGTTTTCGGGGACGCTTGATGGGTGGGATCTGCACTGTGGGTGTGGGCTGCCCAGGACTTCTTCACCACGGCGGACTCTATCCTCAGACTACAGGCAAAATGAAAGCCCCTCCCTTCTGTGCATTCCCTTGGTCAGGTGTTTTATCATCATCACGGCAAGAAAAGTAACTCATACAGAAATACTGTTCCTGTGCAGTGGGCTGACTTTCTGTTAACCTGACTCCATAGACCCATAGGCTTGCAGAACTGGAAGCTGTGAAGAATGTGAAGAGCTTAATGGGTCATCCGTGGCGGGTTTGGAAGACCAGAATGCCTGAGAAACCTTGGCAACGGAGGCCCAGCTCGTGAGGTTTCAGAGAAGAACTCGAAACTGGGCTATGTGACCTTTGTGTCACGTGTGCGCCAAGGACATAGCTGAAAGTTCTTGAGAATGTGAGTGAAGCTGACTTCAAAAGTAAGAGACTCATTTGTTTGGCAGAGGCACTTTCAAGGTAGAACAATCAGGCTGTGGCATAGCTACTGCTCACTGTCCTTATCCAGGCCTACAGAGAACAATCCACGGAGCGGAAAGAGAGGAAAGCGTGAGGTTTAGCTAAGTTTCAAACATGCCATGACTTCCCCAGCTGCTGTTGCTACAGACTTTGGCATAGGAGAAACTCAGCTCCGCACTAAGGTAACTACAACGCAAATGAATTTGAAAGGAGAGTGCCTGAACTGAGAATCCCACCACCGAAGGTAAAACAACTGCCCTCAGAACTGTTTTCTCAGACACGGCACCAAGGGCACACAGAAGCTGCTTCCGTTCTGGACCAAGGGACCTCATCGCAAGCTGCCAATGGAATTTAGCAACGCGACCCACATGGTGCTGGTTTTGCAAGCGTGCTAGAGACAAATGTTTAAGGAAGTCAAGGAGGCTTGAGCTGAGGTTCTAAAAATCCACGGAGTCAAGCAGCGTCTGTTGAGTTGTCATGGAGACCTCCGAGATTGACAACCCCGGGCTCATAAGACATTGGCAAAGGAAAGGGTGGGACCACGCCCAGAGATTGGTTCTGTGTGCCGCGTGTGGAAGAGCTGGAGGAACCGTGCTACTGAGGATGTTGGAGGCTGGGTGATTCCATCTGGAGGCTAGATACGAAGCTGGGTTTGGCGTCTGCTTTGCTGGTCTTTGGTCTCAGTTTGGTTCAATCTGTGGCCCATTCCTCCCTTTTAGAACGGGAACATTTACTCTGTGCTGCCATATATTAGAAGTGCATCACTTTTATTTGTTCACTGTAGCTCATAGTTAAGAGATGGTTTCAGGAGACACTATACATTTACATTTCTGAGCAAGAAATGGAAGTTGGAAATGATAAGTACTTACAGAAATGGACTATACAGGAATAGCAGGATGGCTCACCCAAGATGAGCACTTGGAGCCAAGCCTGACAATCATGGGTTTGATTCCTGAGGCCCACATCATGGAAGAAGAAAACTGACTGCCCCAAGTTATCCTCTGACCTCTGTGTGCATGCTTGGCACCCACACACTGAATAAACATATGAACAAGCAAATTGTTAAAAAACGAGAAGGATGGCTAAACGCATTCTCCATTATGTGATGAAGCTTCGTGGCTTCAGGGCCAAGAATATCACACTGTGCTCTGAAGAGATGTGTTTGAGTGTAATGTTGACAGGAAGCAGACTTGTGATGGCTATTCTAGGTGGTCAGTTCCACAGAACGCAGAAGCACATAGGAAGCAAACCTCTGAATAAGCCTGCCCTGCATATGGATGTCACCATGCTATGGGCTGGGGCATTAGGCTGAATAAAAAAGAGAGGGTGGAATTCTGGCATTCACCTCTCTCTGTGTCGAGACTGCTTCATGTTCTGGCTGCCATGACTTCCCCAAAGGTGGCCTGTCCTCTCAAACTGTGAAGCAGAATAAATGCTCCTGTCCTTAAGTTGCCTTTGTCAAGTGTTTCATCACAGCGAGGAGCAAAGTAATGAATACACAGCTTCATAATTAGTTGGAAGGCAATTATGGATTATATAATTAGCAGTAAGTAAATCTCCTCTTCTTACTCTTCTAGAAATGCCCCCATGCGTTTTGGTCTCCTTCCAGATACATTTTAGAACCAGCCTCTAGTTATGTGAAAACTCCTGCTGATGTTTTGCTTGAAAGGGTCTCGTTATATAGATCAACTTGAGAGGCTTTAGTACCCCACCTCCCTTGTACACACAAACACTGAGTGCCTACGCCATTCTGTATCCAGGTATGAGTGGAGACAGCAAGTAAGATTCTCAACTTACATCCGTTTTCAGCTTCCCGTCTTTCTCCCAGGTTTCTGCTTGTCGTCCTTGAGACTCTGAGTCAATTCCAGAGCCAGCTTTCTCCTCCTCCTCCTCTTTTATTATTTTTTTTAAATAAGTCTTCCTTTTACTTTATGTGGATGAATACTTTGCCTGCACATGTGTACCTGCACTACATGTATGCCTCATGCCTGAAGAGCTCAGAAGAGGGCATTGCACCTCCTTGAACTAAAGTTATAGATGGTTGCATAGCAACTTGCGGGTGCTGGGAATGGAACCCTGGTCCTCAGCAAGAGCAGCCAGTGCTTTTAACCACTGAGCCATCTCTCCAGCACCTCCAACTTTATTTTTTAATCTGCTTAAATATACTTAGTATTTTTATTTATATCTTCCTATAACAAGTATATGTTATTATTGCAATCAGATGAATATTAGTTGCGTTATTCCCCTGGCATTAGCTTCAGGATCAGTATACAGTGTGTCTACCTATTTCTTTAGCAAGTATGCATGCCCTCAATAGACACTGAAATCAGTTACATGCCTGGCCTGAGGCACCCCATCCTCAGACACTTTCTGAATGCATCACTGTGGCAGCCACTCCTAATTCGTGGTGATAGAAAAGCCTTTGAAGGAGAAAGTGACAATCCAGTCTCCCTTCTGGATCTGTAGTCTATGAGTAATTCTGAGGAAGTCAGTTCAAGACACTGGAGGGAACACTGCACATGGAGCGGTACCCAGTGTGCAAGTCTGTTGCAGCCACTCTTTAACCCAGGGTTATACACACTACACACATGCACACACACACACACTGCACATACTATACACACACATACACACTACACACACTGTACACACTACACACACACATACACAAACCACATACAAACTACACACACCACAATACACAAACACAGCACATAAACCTACACACACACCCCACACAACACACAAACACACACATACTCATAACACACACACACACACACACACACACACACGCTCCCCCTTCCATACTCTCTTGAGATAAATACTTCCCTCATCTTTAAGCTTCTTTTGTGAAATGAAGAAGTTGGCCAAAGTGTGGTCTGAAGTCCTTACACGTTGTAGTACCTGATGTGATTCTAAATTCCACATTCCCTACACCAGCATGGCTAATCTTAATTTCAATCTGACTGGCTTGAGAAATGCCCAGTTCATTAGTAATGAACAAGTAAGTCTGCCTTTGAGGGTGTTTCCAATGCTGTAAATCTGAGGGGCTCTGACCTACTCAGTGAGATGGCCCCTTGATGGAGTCATAGTATGACGATGAAGGGGGATGGCACTCCTTGGAGAACTTGGTCACTGTAGAGTGTCTTTGGACACTGTATCTTGCCTTGGCCTCTCCTGGATTCCTTTTTCCTCCTTCCTGGAGACCATTGAGTGAACTAGTCACTGCCTCTCACTGTGGACAGACATTTCTGAAACTATAAGCCCCTAAACAAATTACTCTCTTAATTTCTGTTTGGTATTTGGTCACAGCAAAGAGAACCTGGAGGTGGTGGTGCCTGCCTTTGATCCCAGCACTTGAGAGGAGGCAGAAGTAGGCAGGTCTCTGTGAGTTCAAGGACAGCTTGGTTTACATAGAGAGTCCCAGTTGTGTGCCAGGACTACACAACTGAGAAAATACAATAATGCCATCATGTCTCTGAGGCTTCTTACATAGCCAGCATGGCGATAGCATTTGATGTTCATGTATCTATCTGGTGGTGGTGAGGCAGAAACTTCTTGTCTGAGGCCGTGTGGTCAGTCCACAGAGGGGACCCCAATCCAAAGCTTACTACAGAAAAGGAAATCGCCGCCTAAAGAGATGGCCAGTCCTTCTCTGTTTCTCTCTCACATTGTTATGTAGCGGTGGGGGTCGGGGTGGGAGGAACAACTTGTCACAGGCCAAGCAGAGTGGACTACCTGATCTTGGGATTCAGCCTCTAAGCATGAACTTGACAAACCTCTTTAATAAGTGCCCAGTGTTGGGTATCATTATAGTGACACAAAGCACTTACTTATAAACTTACCTCTCAGCATCCTCTGGCCTCAGCAAGCATCAGCCTTTCTCCCCTGAAGGGCTTTCTCTTGTCCTGGAAGATCCAAAACTAGAAGGAAGCCAGTGTCCCTGGCAGTGGCTCCCATCTGGTGGCAGATGGGCATGAGCATTGGAGGAGACACGCTAGCTCCCTCACTCTTGCTTGGGGGGACTCTGAGGTGTGTGTTTCCCATTCCTGTCTTGTTTCTTCTCTTCCCCCGTTGTCACTTCCAGAGACACCCCCACCACTGCCCACATCACTACAGGATTTCGTGTCCTCACATTCTCGCCTTGGGATTATTTCCCTGCATCTTAAACTACCACCGACCAGCTCCAGGCGGTGCTGTCATGAAATTGGACACTTACAAGTATGGTAGAAAACACTAACTGAAGTTTTGTTTTTAGGTCTTTCTGATTTTTTCTTCTACTTTGTTGTATATAAGCCTGGTATCTTGTGGTCTGTACTTGAGAGCCAAGAGTTAGGGGCTCTGGGGGTGTGCAGAGCTGTGGTGGCTTCAGAGAGACCTATGGACTCTCAGGCCACCTCTGTACATTGCCCATGGTAAGGGATAGATTGCTAAAGTCTGTGAATACCAAGCTCTGAGATTCCGGCCCCAGGATTTCAGATCTTGCAGTCCAGATAATCCAGGCCGACTGGCTGAGTGGCGTGTATTACTTTGTAGTAGATAACTGACAGAGTGGCAGGCAGCAGGTGTTTGTGGGGGGTACTAAAGGGTCTGCAGGTGTGTTTGTGTGTGTGTGTGTGTATACTAAAGGGTCTGCATCTGGCCGGAAAAAGTCCTTAACAGGGAACCTTTTATATATGTATTCACCTGATTTAGTTTTAAAAATGTCTTTCTCTCTGTCCCCATCTCTATCTGTCTCTGTCTCTGTCTCCTTCCCTCCCTTCCTCTCTCCCTCCCTTTCTCCCTCACTCTTCTTTTCTTTGTGTGTGGACTTAGGTAATTTCTTCAATCACGATCCACCATTTTTTTTTTTTTTTCTAAAACTAGGGTCTCTCAATCAACCTGAAGTTCATCAGTTCAGCAAGACTGGTTGGCCAACAGGTTTCAGACCTCAGCCAGTCTCCGCCCCTCACCTCTAATTCAGCACGGTTTACAGACAGCGCATGCATGTGTGAGTGCTGGCACTCGGACCCCAGTCCTTGACACTCAGCTATTTCCCCCCCCCCAGCACCCCTCAAATCACTTCTGTTTATAATCACTGTGTTTTAGCAGCAGGGACATTACAAAAGGCTACTTCCTCCAGCCTGTATTGGTGGTAGGAACCATGCTTTGTCACTCACTTGAGAAATCTGCACAAAGGGAAAGGTCCCTCGAGTTCCTAGGACAACGCAAAGAAAGCCAGCATTTTGCTCTTCTCCGCCGATGTCCTCTGTGACTGTTGCCTGCCGTCAGGCCTGGCTTCCATGTTAATTTTTTCCATCTGCTTTGGCTGCAGGTAATTTGGAGACACTGACGTCATCGGACCATCTGTTCTGTAAAGCCACAGCAATGCTTTTCCCCTGAGCTGTTTATGCCTTGACAGCTACTTTGGGCTATTTTAATGTACTCTGGGCAGGGACCACATTGTGTTTCAACTAGCTCTTTAGCCTTACATCAGAGTCAGAACGGAAGTTAATTCTTTTTGCAATCATTTAAAAAAATTAAGTTATAAATAGAAGTGCTAACACTCATGGTTAATTCCCAAACAAGAAAAAGCAATGGAATGCATATGCGTTTGAGTATCAGTGGTCACAGGAACATACAAAGTGGGTGTTTTACGCTCTCCCAGGTGACTTCTGACAGACTCAGTTTCCCCATTTGATCACTCTAACTGTGCCTGGGGCCTGTGCTGAGTAAATTTGGTAACGTGGAGTGATCGGGTTTTCGTTTTCCTAAGGCATTCCTGAGGAGACCTTACAGACTGTGGTTCCTGTTCTTGGTTGTCAGCCTAACACTGGAAAAGAACTAAACCAGAAATGGCTGGACAGACCTGTGAGGGAGTTTTTCCTTAATTAAATCATCTGAAGTGGGAGGACCTGCGTCTCTTTAATCCAGATCTTTGGGTATGAGAGATCTATCGTTAATCTGGGCCATACCTTCTGCTGGAAGCCTATTTAAGGACATGAAAAGGGGAAGCTATTGTGACTAACCTGCTGGCAAACCCATTCTTTAATGGCATTAGAGCTGACTTCAGGAGTCCAGTGTATGCTGAAGACTAGCTTAGATATGCAGTTCCATGGACTGAGCAATGATTGGATTCTTGGGCCTACTGTTGGTAGGCAGCTGTGTGGACGAGCTGGACCACAGCCTGTAAGCCAGTCTACTAAATCACCCTTCTGTGTAGACATAGACTCATTCTGTAAGCTATGTTCCTCTAGAGAATACTGTCTAATATGTGTATATGTATACTTTCCAGTCTGTCATCTTCTTGGACCCCAAAACAATAGGGAGATATATTTACTTCTTCCTTAAGAGAGATTCCAGGGGACTGCACAGAGATGGAGTTTTCACCCCTTAAAATCACATGGATGTATAGCACCCATTACATCACATATAGCCATTTCTAGAGGGCTGGAGATAACTCCAGAATGGAGCAGATATTTATTGTGTGATAAAGTTTTTTGCTGGGAAGATGCAACACAAATGTCTATTTACCCTACGTAGGGAACCCATAATAGACACCACCAAAGTCCAACTTGGCGAAACAATGAGTTTTATTGGTGTTACTTACAGGTATATAGGTAAGGGGTTATTTAGAGGAACAGAAATGACCCAAAGACAGCTGCACCACCAAGGCCCACCCCAGCATGGGTGACAGTTCACACAGCTGGGAACCTGGAGCACATGCATCGCCTACAGGGAGCTCAACAGCTTGGAGAGTGACCTTTCCAGGTGCCTCTGGTCTAACCTTCTTCCAGCCAGCTCAGCTGGTTTCTGCTTCTTCCAGGCAGCTGGTCTGGTCTTGAGTCTTATTTGCAGGTTGCCTTAGTTGGTCTGAGAGGGAATCTCAGCTTCCAGGGCTCACTGTGGGCAGGGAGGGGCCTGGTGAATCCTGTCAGTTTCAAGGGATTTCCTACATCTATTTTGAGTTGCTTACTCTCCTGTTTAAGAAGTCTCCTATAGGATAGAATGTTCCAATAGTAGAGGAAGCTGCTGTGCAACAATACTTCTTCTGAATTCCAACACATGACACCGATAGTAAATATTAAACCAAGAGCCCAGAGTGTTTGCTTTCTGAAACAGATCTTAAGACAGAACAAGTACAGTGGACCCGAGTGACTATCGGGTCCCTGCTTCGGTTCACTGCTATGTGCTGAAGCCCCACCACCTCCGTCTGCCTAGCTGCTACTCTTAGTTTCCATCTTAAAAAGCACAGAGGACCTGATTGGCTTGAGTTCACACCGGGCTTGTTCAAGCTGTCATAACCACTGTGGATGCTTATGTCCAGCTGCCCTGTTGTGTCCCAAGGATACAGCATCTTGCATTCATTTGCTGCCTCTGGCTCTTACAATCTTTCTGTCCATCTTCCACAATAATCCCTAAGCCTTAGGAAGAAGGGTGGAGTACAGATGTCCCAGCTAAGCCTGCAGGTACTGAAGGCTCTAATTCACTGTACAGTGGTCAGTTGTGGACACTGGAGAGGGAGAGGAAGCTTTCTTTAAGAGCATTAACCATTGTGATGGTTTGTATATGATTGGCCCAGAGTTTGGCATCCTTAGGAGATGTGGTCTTGTTGGAGTAGGTGAGGCCTTCTTGAAGAGGGTGTGTCACTGTGGGTATGGGCTTTAAGACCCTGTCCTAGATGCCTAGACGCCAGTCTTCTCATTCGCCCTCGAAACCAGAGGTAGAACTCTCAGCTCCTCCTCCACCATGCCTGCCTGGACACTGCCATGCTCCCACCTTGATGATAATGGACTGAACCTCTGAACCTGCAAGGCAGCCCTAATTAATGTTGTCTTTATAAGAATTGCCTTAGTCATGGTGTCTGTTCACAGCAGTAAAACCCTAACCAAGACAACCACTGATATATCAACTAAACTCCAAGGCCACACATCCATGAATATATGGGCCACAAATTGATGATGAGAGAGAGAGAGAGAGAGAGAGAGAGAGAGAGAGAGAGAGAGAGAGAGAGAGATTAGGTAGGGTGGAGTTGGAAGTTGAGAGGGTAGGGAAGGAGGATGGAACTGGGAAGATCTAGAACAAAGAAACTCATTGTTGGATATTCTCAAAGAATATCCTGAAAGCGCCCCACACCTTTAAAAAGTTAACATTTACAAGCAAACCCTCTTCGTTACATCCCTCTTCCTCCCTGCACAGTCTTCTGAGACAAACCTTCACCTTAGCCCTGAGTTTGGCCTCTGCGATGAGGTCCAGATCCCTTCCTTCCGCTTTATTTCATTTTCTCCAGTATTAACTTAGATCAAGCTACACTCATGCCAAACTTGGAGGCCACTGGTCTTTCTTATCTGCTCTTGATCTTCTAATTTGTTGTCTATAAGTTGTAACATATATTTGGTGATAATTTTACAATGTCTGAGACCGTTGGTGGCACAGCACTGTTTTCAGAGGGAAGCTTCCAGTCTTTAATACTCTATGCAGAGCCTGACACAGTTGTCCCCTGCCTGCCTACTTCTATCATCATGTGTCACATGCCTTTCTTCTCAGTGCTCAGACATCAGAGCTTTTTAAAGTCCTCTGAAGAGCTCCTTCCTCTCTGCTATTTCGTATGATGCTTCTTCCTTCTTGGTTGCTTTTCCTTGCCTACCCATTTCTCAGATCTCTACTATGTTTTAAGTTTCTTCTTAACCTACCATTCCTTGTCGGCATTTGCTTTTTTTTTTTTTTTTTAATTAGATATTTTCTTTATTTACATTTCAAATGTTATCTCCTTTCCTCATTTCCCCTCCAAAAACTGCCCTAACCCATTCTCACTAACCCACCAACTCCCCTTTTCTGCACTGGCATTCTCCTATACACTAGGGCATCAAGCCTTCACAGGACCAAGGACCTCACCTCTCTCATTGGTGTCTCACAAGGCCATCCTCTGCTACATATGTGGCTGGAACTATGAGTCCCTCCACGTGTACTCTTTGGTTGGTGGTTTAGTTCCTGGGAGCTCTGGGAGTACTAGTTGGTTCATATTGTCGTTCCTCTTATTGGGCTGCAAACCCCTTCAGCTCCTTGGGTCCTTTCTCTAGCTCCTCCATTAGGGACCCCATGCTCAGTGCAATGGTTGGTTGTGAGCATCCATTTCTGTATTTGTCAGGCACTGGCACAGCCTCTCAGGATATATCAGGATATATCACTGGCACAGCTATATCAGGCTCTGGTCATCAAATACTTGTTGGCATTTACAATAGTGTCTGCATTTAGTAACTGTATATGGAATGAATCCCCAGGTGGAACAATTTTGGATGGCCTTTCTTTCAGTTTCTGCTCCACACTTTGTGTATCTCCTCCCATGGGTATTTTGATTCCCCTTCTAAGAAGGACTGAAGTATCCAGTGGAAAAAAGACAGTATTTTCAACTGGCACATAGCATGTGGAAGAGTGCACATCCGTCCATTCTTATCTCCTTGTCCAGTGCTCAATTCCAAATGGATCAAGGACCTCCACATAAAACCAGATACACTGAAACTAATAGAAAAGAAAGTGGGGAAGAGCCTCGAACACATGGGCACAGGGGAAAAGTTCCTGAACAGAACACAAATGGCTTATGCTCTAAGATCAACAATCAACAAATGGGACCTCATAAAATTGCAAAGTTCCTGTAATGCAAAGGACACTGTCAATAGGACAAAACGGCAACCAACCAATTGGGAAAAGATCTTTACCAATCCTAAATCCAATAGGGGGCTAATATCCAATATATATAAAGAACTCAAGAAGTTGGACTCCAGAAAACCAAATAACCCTATTAAAAATGGGGTACAGGGCTAAACAAAGAATTCTCAACCGAGGAATACTGAATGGCTGAGAAGCACCTAAAGAAATGTTCAACATCAGGGAAATGCAAATCAAAGAACCCTGAGATTCCACTTCACACCAATCAGAATGGCTAAGTTAAAAAACTCAGGTGACAGCAGATGCTGGTGAGAATATAGAGAAAGAGGAACACACCATCGCTGGTGGGATTGCAGGCTGGTACAACCACTCTGGAAATCAGTTTGGTGGATCCTCAGAAAGTTGGACATATTACTACCTGAGGACCCAGCTATGCCACTCCTGGGCATATACCCAGAAGATGCTCCAGCATATATTAAGGACACATGCTCCACTATGTTCATAGCTGCTTTATTTATAATAGCTAGAGCTGGAAAGGACCCAGATGTCTCTCAACAGAGGAATGGACGCAGAAAATATGGTACATTTACACAATGGAATACTACTCAGCAATTAAAAACAATGACTTCATGAAATTCTTAGGCAAACGGATGGAACTAGAAAATATCATCCTGAGTGAGGTATTTTCACAGAAGAACACACATGGTATACACTCTCTGATAAGAGGATATTAACCCAGAAGTTCGGGATACCCAAGATACAATTCACAGATCATATGAAGCTCAAGAAGAAGGAAGAGCAAAGTGCGGCTGCTTCAGTTGCTTTTGTCTTTTTACAGCAAGCCTGGTCCCTCTGTCTACATGCCATCCACATATGTAAAATCCGAACACGTTCATTTGTCTGGCAGATACCATGCCTGGTACCCAGCCACTCATTCTCGTCTTATATGGCAGCAGAATCTCCAGTGTTTAACAAGATGCACGGCTTATGTGTGTCTCATAACTAGACACAAGGGTGTGGTTAAATAATGGCCGGAGATGTGAAAATGAGAGTATGTTCATTCACAAAAGTGTCCTCCTATATGCCTTTCTCCTTCCCCTGGCTAGAATAACAGATGCTATGGCTAGAGACCTAGCTGTCAATCTGGATCGTAAAGTGGACGCTGCACCCTGGAGACAGTTTGTAAGATAGAAGATGAGTCCTTTGTGCTGTAGGTACGATACCATTGTGGATGATCTACATTGACATCAGAATTAATTTCTATAAGGCATAAGTCATCTTCACTTTGGTTTATTTTAACTTGCATGTGAAACTAATTCAAACTGATTCTGTGTAATTAGTATGTCTCTTCCATCAGACCAGGAACTGTAATAAGGGCAGGAAGCATCTGTTTGGATGGTCTCTATTTGCTTTTGTTTGTTTGTTTTTGAGACCAGAACTCACTGTGTAGCCCTGGCTGTCTTAAACTCCAGTATATCTACCAGCCATTGCCTTCTGAGATTAAAGGTGTGCACCATCACATCAGGCCTGAATGGTTTTTTATAATCTAAGGACTTGACAAGGATGCCAAATATCAGGTGAACACTCATGAATACGTCTGGAAAGAGTAAATGAAGCAGACAGCCACAGGGAATACTGTAGCAATGTAGTAGTCTCTTAATGGTGCATTTGGCAGCCTTGCTCCATAACTTGCACTCATGCACCCTCTCTGAACAATGCACCTAGCAACATGGAATTCCCCCCTGCATCTTGCTATGCATATACCCCTCTCTAAACAATAGTATAAGTTATTGTTCCCCTAACAATAACTAAATCTAGATATTTCCCATTCAAATATTCAGTGTAGCCAGTATGTAGGATATGAAGGCTTGTCTGGTCTGAATTGCTTTGAGAAATATGCCCAGCAAGTTAAACTGTGTTTTTCATGGGATTTTTTTTTTTTTTTGGAAGTACCCTCTGTTTACCATCTGTCTTAGTCAGGGTTTCTACTGCTGTGATAAAAAACTATGGTTGAAAGCAACCTGGGGAGGAAAGGGTTTATTTTACCTCACATATCCTGATTGTGGTCCATAATGAATTGAAGTCAGGGCAGGAACTGCAGCAGAAGTCATTGAGAGGTGTTGTTTACTGGTTTGCCCTTTCTGGCTTGTTCAGTCTGCTTTCTGATTAAAACCCAGGATGACTGCCAGGGGATGGCACCACCCATTGTGGGTAGGGCCCTTTCCAGCAATCATTAGTCAGAAAACTGTCCTATAGACTTGTCTACAAGTATTTTGGGTTCATTTTCTCAATTAAGATTTCCTCTTCCCAGCTATGTCTAGGTTTGTGTCAAGCAGAAATAAAACTAACCAGTACACCATGATTAAAGCCAGATGCATTAGGTAAAATCAATTATATTAATTTAGGACATTTTTATTAAGTCCTATAATGAATATAGGACTTAATCTGTCAATCAAAATAGAGAACTGCCTTCTCTATTTATGCCTCTTAATAATTAAACTCTTCTTGAACCCTATAAAATGTAGCCCTCAGCAACAACGACGCCCTTGAGTAATTGCATTCACATGACCACTGTCAGTCTTGATCATATCTTTTCAATCTGTACTGCTATTTTACTCCAAAGAAATCTTTCTTGCTACTTTTGCAAGTCTGTGGGAGCCCTTATTTTCAGTTCTTTGAGTGAGAGGCCAAAAGCCTGGTCACACCTGATTCTACTCCGGACCATGAATAACAGAAAGAGAAAGAAAAGCACAGAAGACTCCTTCGTGGTTTAGTATTTAAGAAAATTTTAAGTAAATCCCTATTAAGTGACATAGCTAGTCCTCAGCCTGTTGGATGGAACTGACAATACTGATTAGATCTTCCTCCATACGTAGCAACATAGAAGCCAAGGAGAGCATGAGAAAACAATCTATCTCTTTTCTGTAGATAGCTCACTGCAGCACATCTCAGCCTATCCTGACAGACACATCCATCAACATCCACTCTGGCACTGCCTTGGCCATTGGCTCAAGATAAATCCACAAATGAGATAGAATAAAACATGTTGAGATCAATAAAATTTAGAGCAAACTAACATTTAGAAGTGCCCCTTTCATTTCCTAAGTTATTAATCAAAACCACTCTAACTTCTGATAAATCGCAGAGGCCAGCATCTAGAGATATTGTACCTGCTGTTTGATGTTGAGTCCATTCATTATAAACAAGTGGTCGTGGGATGGCATTCTTGGGAGCCATAGATTCCTTTCTGTTTCCCAGAGGGACTCTGAGGGTTCCCAACAAACTGATTCAAGTGGACTTACCTAATGACCTTGACACACCAGTCTGTGTGTGAACATGTATAGTGCCACCGAGACCATGCCCTTCATGTGTTCATGGTCAGGAGAGGAAGAAAATGATTAGTCAAAAGCAAAACAAACAAACACCCCACCTCATTTCTTTACTAAAAATAAATTATATATGTATGTGTATATACATATGTGTGTCTGTGTGTGTGTATATTTAAATATGTATATGTGTGTGTACAACTCTGTATGTATATGTGTATGTCTCTATACATACATGGATGTATATATATTTTTATATATACATATATAACATATGTATATATACATGTATATATGTGTATGTGTGTCTATATCTATATATACATATATATAGATACACAAACATACAGGTATATATGTGTGTGAGACTCTATATATGTATATGTCTCTCTCTCTCTCTCTCTCTCTAAATACATGTATATGTGTGTGTGTGAGACTGTGTGTGTGTGTGTGTGTGTGTGTGTTAAATGTGCAGTTGATAGCCAGAGTACAACAGGGATATAGGAATCAAAAGACAAGTCCACATATTAGTCATGTAGGAATGGCTGAGTAGAGTTTGTCTACACTGATGTTAGCCTAAGTCAATAATATATCAAATTTTGGAAAAAATAAGCTCCTATTTGCTTAAGTAAATTATAGTGGGACATTCTGTTACCTGTAAATGCAGGTACTCCGAAATCCTGAAAATTTCTCTCAAATAGAATACTTGAGATATTTTCAAAAGCTGTAAGTTTAATTTTGTAGTAGCAAGAACTAATTGGAGGTATCATAAGATCAATAACACATTGGTTAATTAGAACTAGAAGACACACAGTTCATTTTGATTTGCTGTAGAAAGAAAGCACAGTAATTAACTGATTAGCTAATTAGGAAGAACCGTAGGTTGAATGACTGGCTATGTGTTCGATAATCCAGTTTGGATGTTAGAAACTGTTGATTTCAGAGAAAAGATAGTCTTAGTATCCGTAACACTCATCTGTCTATGAAATATGTGTCTTAGTTGCTTTCTTGTTGCTGCAATAAAATATGTTGATAATAGAACCTGAAGAGGGAACGCACTCGTTTTGCTTTGCAGTTACACAGGGATATCGCCCAAACCTGCAGGGAAGAAACAGCGAGCGGCAGCCAGGAAACCACAGTGGAAGGACCAGAAGGCTAGCTGGTCACATCACACCTAGGCTCAGAGGACAAAAATAAACAGTAAGGGCTGGACTCTAATACCTGAAGGCCCACCTCAGTGACCCACTTGCTTGAGAGAAGCCCTACCTCCTAAAGAGTTCACAACTTTCCCATAGAGCATCACCAGCTGGGGACCAAGTGTTCAAACACATGAGCCTGTGGGGAACCGTCACATTAAAATCACAACCTACACGTTTATTCTGACTGCAGCATATATGTACACATAAAATACCTAGGAGAGGCAGGGACACATATAAAAGAAAGACTCATGCAGACTTTAAGTTTTCTTCATACTTTCCTTTAGAGCTACTTGGTACCCCTGTAGTATAAGTATCTCGTAGTCTATTCGACTACTCTCCTACAGCAAAGGACTCCGTGCTAATTGATCCTGAATCCCCTTAAAGCTACAGTCCCTGACACCTAAAGATGTAACTGTATTTGCCTTTATGGAGGTGGTCAAGTTCCTTGAGGCCACACTAGCAAGGTCCAATCCAGTATATCTTGTGTCATCACAAGAGGGAAAGACCATGTGAGGACAGGAAGGTGAAAGCAACCCTGCTGACATCCTGGGTTCCAGTCGCTAGAACAACTTGAGGATAAATGACTACCCCTCAGGCAATCTCATTACGCTGTTTTGTTATGGTGTCCTGACAGGCTGGTGTCACCAGGATGGAGGGAGTTGCCAATATTTCCTGATTATAATTAGTGCTGTAATGAGGAGTCTTGTAAAAGCATTGTTTCTGGTTCTTTACAGATTCTTTTATGTTTGGGGCTGGGGAGGCTAAACGGCCAACGTGGGATTGCTGGGTCAAAGGCTAAGTGCACAATACAGCAGCTGTATTAGACATTGACAGATGGTCCTCCTCAGGGATCTGCCCTCCGTGGTCCTACAGTTCTGCATTCCAGAGCCCAGTGGCTTCCCAGTCTAATCAATGAGTTGAGGTTAAAAAATCCTGCCTGTTTGCTAATCTCATGGTGGAGTCTGTTTCAGTACAGGTCTGGGTATGTATCCTGTAAGACAAGGAAAGGTTAACAAATTTTCAAAGTGTGAGGGCCAAAAGTCAGTCTCTCGCTCTTTAACTGTCTCCACGTTAGTTCGTTTCCAACTTTTCAGTGGCATTTCTACCCAACGCCCCCACTTCATTTTGGCCTTTGGAGACAGGGTCTCCTCATGTAGCCCAGGCTGGCCTGGAATTCCTAACCCTCACCCCAACCCTCACCCCCAAGTGCCAGGAGGACATGTGGAGGCCACCACACCACCCTTTATTTTGTAAAAGCACACTATGCATATGCACTTATACGGAGCAGTGGATAAGTATTCACCGTATATCAAATACTAGGTCCTCCTATTTCTGCTCAGTCTTTAGGTTGTTTTTGTTGTTGTTACTGCTTTACTTTATTGCAAGAGTTTTTACTTCAAAAAAGACTTTAAAATTGCAAATGTGGCCAGAATAATATAAATATTTGCTTCTCATTCTCAACTCAAATTTACCAACTCAGTTACCAACTTCAATTTTTCTTTCCTTTCCTTCCCCCTTTCTCCTCCTCCTCCCTCCTCCTCCTCCCCCTCCTCCCCCTGCTCCTCCTCCTCTTCCCCAGTTTTTTTCTTCTTTGTCCCATTTACTTCCTCCTTCTCTGGATGTCTCTGCTTTGAAAATGTTGAGTGCTCTCCTTTATTAGCATACTTCAATACCGAATCCTCAAATTCATCAAATAACAACAATATCTAAGTTAATATACTACTAGTTAATCTACAGGTTTAATTAAAATTTGCTACTTTTGCCAATAGTGCCTTCTGCAGATTACTTTTCTTCTCTGTTATTCAATCCAGGAAGTGCTTGCAGTTGGTTTTGGCAGCTCTTTCTTTTGGCTCTAGGGATAGAACCCAGGACTTAGCACACGTTAGGCAAATGCTTTACCACTAAGCTACATTCCTAGCCCTTGTTCTTGTAGCTCTGTAGCTCTCTTCTCTTCTTTAACTAAATGCAGTTCCTCAACCTTTTGTTGTCTTTCATCACAGTAGCAGTTTTGAACAGCACATGCCATGCATTCTGCTGAGTGCCTGCTTCTGGTCCCTTGGGGTAGACTCAAGCCAGCGCAGTAAGAATACCACAGAGTAATCGATATTGACCCTTCATTGGTAATGTTGACTTTAATCATCTGATTCAAGATACCTATAAGTTTTTTTTTTTAGCTATTTTTACATTGTCGAATTTATTCATTATTTGTAGTGTTGTTACAATAAAATATCCTGTCAAAAGCAACTTAAAGGAAATGAACTCTAGTGCCACCTGTTCCCTTCTTGCAATGCAAGGGCTTTCACAGATTTTTAAGCAGGAGAAGAGTCAGAAACAATGTTCAGGATAGAAGTGAAAGCTGTGAACTTTCCAAAACGATCCCAAACCAGTTACTCCCTTTCTACTTTGCACTCTCCTGCTGAACACAGATGCTGAACACCTCTCCTAGGAACCATTCTCTCAAGAGACACAGTGATCAGGATTGTTAAGTAGCAGAAGGAAAGCCACCTAGGATGGCCACAGTGGTGAGAGAGTGTCTGTCCATCTAAAGGGCCCAAGGACACTTAAGGCATAGCCCTGCTTGGCCCACAGGGAGTGACACTGTTAGGGGGTATGTCCTTGTTGGAATCGGTGTGGCCTTGTTGGAGGAAAGTGTGTCACTGTGGGGGTGGGCTTTGAGGGCTCCTAGTGCTCAAGTTCTGCTCAGTGTGGATGAGACAGCGTCTCCAGGCTGCTTTCTAATCAAGATGTAGAACTCTTGGTCTCCCTGTCACCATGTCTGTCTGCATGCTGCCATGCTAATGGACTGAAACTCTGAAACTGCAAGCCAACTCCCATGAAAATGTTTTCCTGGTAAGAGTGGCCTTGGTCATGGTGTTTCTGCCCAGCAATGGAACCCTAACTAAGACAGTATGCCAGGCTGGCATACTTCCTTCTCTGCGAACTGTTAGCTCAGGGCCGGTGTGCATCATGGACTTTTTGATATCTGTATATTGCCCTCCAGTCCTTGTCAGATTTTTCCACAGTGACAGGCTGCATGCCTGGGGCCATCGTCCCCACAGAGCGGACTCTCACACATCATCACATTTATCTATAGTGGTGAGCAGCTGACTGCTTCTTTCCAATTTGACACAGGCGTTTTTTCGCAACCGGAAGAGATGGCTGTGTATTTTAAAGCGCACTCATCCCATCTGAGGTGTTAACTGCCGACATACACTGGGAGGCAGTGCTTTTAGATGGGTAAAATCTTAGCCTTGACTCCTGATTTGTGTTTAGACTTTGATGACTAAATTTCTCTAGAAGACAAGTTATTTTGGGCACAGTGCGGAATAAGACTGGCTTCATTTCAAATGCAAGCTTACCATTTCGTACATTTCGCCTCCACATTCTTTCATTTTGACTTCCAGAGCCAGGGATCCTGAACTTTCCTCTGCTTTAAAGGCAAGGGATGTGGGCACAGGACACAGCAGTGGGCACCAAGACACAGTAGTGAGCACCAGGACACAGCAGTGGGCATGGGACACAGCAATGTGCACAGGACACAGCAGTGGGCATGGGACATGGAAGTGGGCACCAGGACACAGTAGTGGGCACCAGAAGGAGGCAGTGGACATGGGACACTGCAGTGGGCATGGGACACGGAAGTGGGCACCAGGAGGAGGCAGTGGACATGGGACACAGCAGTGGGCATGGGACACGGCAGCAGGCATGAGACATGGCAGTGGGCACCAGGAGGAGGCAGAGAACACAACAGGTAAATGGTACTTTAAAGCCTGGGAAGAAAAATTTCTATTTTATAGGGAATTATTTTTTTAAAGGATTTAAAACACTAAATTTTTAAAGATACAAACAGGCATCATTAAGTTAAAATCTTGAACAAATGCCAAACGAGTCCTGTGGTTTGACAAATGTAAAGGCTCTGGCTCCTCAGCCCATCAAAGCCTCGTATTATAGGAAAACTGAAAATCACAGCTTTCAAAACAACTTAAAACTCTCCGTCTCTTCGTTCTGGAAGCGTCAGGGCCATCGCAGGAAGTATTCTAAAGGTCAGCTTTTTTTCTGCCTAGCCTTCCTGCTTTGTGTTGATTCTGACCACTGATGTTTAAACACTGAGATAGCAAAAACTGATGCCCCTGCCTCGGCTATTTTTAAGACGTTGTTGAGTTCAGGTGTGACCGTCACTCATATCCCAATACATGACTAGCACTTATAAGAGAGTTACTGTTTTTTTTTTCTTTGAAAGCAAGGATGAAAAATTATTCATGAGATAAACCCTCTGCCAATTCAGAAACAGAAGTGCCTGAAAAAAAATTTTTTTTTGACATGCCAGTTTAGGGGTAAAAACCAGGTTACTGCTGCACACATTTGTTTAAAGCAGCTTTCGGAGCACAGCACCAGCCCAGAGTCCTGTAGCCTCCACGAGGTTCCTTCTCACTCTGCGTCTGTAGGCTGGGTCAGCATAGACGGACAGACAGAGCATTGGCCTTCAGCCATGGTATGACTCTGACTGTCCAAGAAAGGGCACACACTCTGGGAGTATGCTGTTCTTACTAAGGCAGGAGACTAAACCAGGACATTTGAGGAACACTGTGAATGTGAAGTGAAACGTCCATTCAATGACAGTCAATGAACTGAGAAAACTAGAATCTATGTCATTCTATGAAATTGTTCTATTTGAAAGCTCATTAGTTGATTCCAAATTCCCCACATCCTGTCGGGTTTTTTGTTGTTGTTTGTTTGTTTGTTTGGTTGGGTTTTCTTTTTCCTTTAAACCTTAAATGTTAATATTGAGGGTTGCATGACAGGCAATGAGCAGATGAAGAAGCAGTGGAGAATTGTCTGAAACCTCCTGTGTGACGTAATGAGCTTCTGAATATATTGCTGTGGTCTACAGAGGCTGGAGAATTTTGTTGGATCAGCTATGGGAGACCTGAAGATTATGGCTACGCAGATCATTTTATTTTCGTTTCATCAAATAAATAGTGAGTTTTTCCATGGGGGGGGGTAGGGACAACTTAATAAGAAACTAGTTAGTCTGATGCTGGAAATGCAGGCATGAAGGAAAACCAAGCCCCTGATTTATAGGACTTACAGGCTTGAAGGTGGGGCAAAGTAAAGGGAACCAGAATGTAAATAAGTCACACTTTCAATTGTGGTGGATGCTACAAAGCAGAAGTGTTAGCAATATTAGATATTAGATATCATAGGTATTCATGGTGGCACAGCATCTACTCAGGGGTTCCTAAATCCCAGCAATAAGAGTATGTGCAAAGGTGGGATGGAGTCCTCCTCTCTAGAGAAAAGGAAAAGAGTACAAAAGTTAGAAGCAACATGAATTACCAGTGAGGAAGCCGGAGAGCAAGCTGTGACTGCTCAGTCAAGACTTGGCTGAGCAGTGAGTTCACATTTTATCCAAAAGTATGAACAACTATTTGTCTCCAATACCTGTGTTATCCAATCAACCTTAGCAACAGAACTCTCAAAATTCTAGATAGGGACATGGCTGCCTCCAGTAAAAAACTACATTTCCCAGAATCCTATCTGATTTGGTTCTGCTGGATGAGATACAAATAGAAGTGCTAGAAGCAACTTGGGGGGAAGTATCTTTGAAGCAGAGGGTGTATTCTTCCATTTTCCACTTGGTAGGAATGCTGACAAGATGGTAGGATTTTGCCCCTGAGCTGTGTTGTAGGAGCCACTAGATGCCTGTCACCATGGCAGGGGACACAGGAGTTCCAGGTAGAGACCTGGACTTCTTGATGGGAGAAAATTACACTTAGATTTAAATTATACTTATTTAAGCCTTATGTTTGTGTCTTCTAAGCCAATTCTAAACCAATAGCAACTCATTTAAAAAATTAAAAAAAAAACAAACAGTTAAAGAACTGTGTTATGACGGTTAAATGACCGTTAAACCATAAGACCCCTGACTAGATACTTAGCATAAGATCCAAACTCCAGGAATATTTGTTTACATTTTGTTTGTTTATTCATTAGCATAATAATTTGGTATGGTGTTCGTTGCAAAGTACAATGGGTATTATAGAAGACAAAAGTAACTAATACTTAATGCCTTCTTTAAAAGGCATCACTCACAAACCACAGGTCACTAATGAAGGCTAATAAAAAAAAAACTAGTGACTCTGAGAAAGTGGATGTAGCTACCGTAAGGCGAAAGCTTGTTCGCCGCCTCCTCTCCGGTCCAGGGGCGGTGGAAAGCACTCAGGCTCAAAGCTCCAGTCCAGCAGAAACTTTACAGAAAGCTTTTGTTTGTTCAATTCAATAATTAATAGGTCTCTGCTGACCAGACGGAGCAAAGTAAACAGGCAACGATCACTCCCTTGTTTGAAATCAGGAATGAGCTAGGAACACTCAGTTAGGCCCTGGGCTTCAAACGCTTGCTGATGAAAGCTGCCTTTTCTATGCTATTGCTGAAGCTGGTCTCCAGGACTGCTGAGATCTTACAAATGAACGCCACCATCTTGCAGGAGAGAAACTCAGAGCTGTGCCAGCAAAGGGAGAGCTCAAAGCCTTAGCAAGCCAAACCCTTTGACCATTTGCAAGCACAGGGAAAGCAGGCTGAGGAGGACCAGGACAAACGGATGTCAGAAAATCTCTGAGGCCATTCCCCAGGACTCACACAGGAATAAGAAAGAACTGACTCCTGCACACATCAGGGCGAATGTGTGCATGCAAGGGTAATCATGGGCTTGCAAGTGCACATGCACACACACATGCAAACACATGCGCAATAAATAATCTCAGGTGACAACTGTGACAAGAAAGAAGGGGTATTTTGAGAATCTCTGATCCAGAGGGTGTGTGCCAGTGAATACAAAAGGAGCAGAGGAGTGGGTATGTTGTGATGTGTATGAAGAAAAGCCACTCACATGCATAAGCAAGTGACATGCCTTCAGAGTCACTGAGGGGACTGAGAGCAGCCGCCGAGGCTCTGCCGGAAGTGGAACAGAGAAACTTGGGCGTGTCAGCACTGTTCAGATTGTCATCCTGAGTACATCTGGTTTGTATGACTTGAAATTTTCTTTTCCTGAAAAGCAGGAAACTGATACAAGTGGCTTAGAAAAATTAGATAACAGATTAGAAAAACACGGAGGAACCTGCTCTTGAGAGTCTGTAGCAGGTGACTTTTTAAACACGCATTTCTTCCATGAAGATTTCCATTTCTGAACCCAACTGCCGTAGGTAGGGTTTTACTACTGTGAACAGACACCATGACAAGGCAACTCTTATAAGGACAGCATTTAATTGAGGCTGGCTTACAGGTTCAGAGGTTCAGACCATCATCATCAAGGCAGGAGGAACATGGCAGCATCCAGGCAGACATGGGGATGGAGGAGCTGAGAGTTCTACATCTTCATCGGAAGGCTGCCAGGAGAAGGCTCACTTCTAGGCAGCAACGATGAGGGTCTGAAAGCACACACCCACAGTTGACACACCTACTCCAACAAGGCCACACCTCCTAATTATGCTACTCCCTGAGCCAAGCATATACAAACCATCACACCTTTCGAAGTCAAAAAGAATAAAACTGGGATAAAAGCAATTCTCGTGTTCAACTAATATTAGAGGTTCTAACCAGTACATGGGAAAGAAATGAAAGGGTAGGACGTACTAGAACAAAATAGTTACTCATTTAAAATTGACGTGAAGTTATGTGGTCAGATCTAAGAGCCAGATAGTTCACCCAAAAATGTGAGCTAAAGAGCTGAGGAAGTGCACTACATTAAGAAGAAGAAGGGGGAGAGGGAGGAAAGAGGACAAAGCATGGTGGCACAAGTCTTTCATCCCAGAACTTGGGAGGCAGATGCAGGCAGAGTTTCAAGATTAGCCTGGTCTATACAGCAAGTCCAGGCCAGTCAGAGATTCATATTGAGACCCTATCTCAAAAACAAGCAAAAAGACAAAACCCAAAAAAATATGAGAAAAGTTAAATGCATCTCTCTGCACTAGTACAAGTGGAACACACAGTTCTAAAGAGGTGCCATTTTAAAAAGATTTATTTATGATTATATCTAATAGTATTTCTAAGTACACTGTAGCTGTCTTCAGAAGCACCCAGAAGAGGCATCAGATCTCATGTGAGCCACCATGTGGTTGCTGGGATTTGAGCTCAGGATCTTTGGAAGAGCAGTCAGTGCTCTTAACCGCTGAGCCACCTCTCCAGCCCAAGAGGTGGTATTTTTAATAGTCAAAAGCACTAGGCGCCCAGAGCTAAGCCAGATGGAGCCTTCAGACTCCTGTGAAATGGATTTACAAGATAACAACTAAGAGGGCTTGTCACATGTGGGGTGCCAGAAGACTGAATCTTGTGCAAGTGCCTGTCCTCTCTCTGCTGCACCAGAATGATTTTCATACAAATTATTATAGTAAGCTTTTGTTTCATGTCAACAATTTTGTTCTAAAACTTATGTGGAAGGGTGAAGGGGAAGGGTGGTCTCGAGGCTGGGGCTGTGACTGGGGAAAAGCACTTGCCTCAGCCTACAGTAGGTCCATGGTGGAATGCAAGGGATGGACAAGATACTCCCAAAAGGGACATGAAGCGGGGCTTAGTGACCAGATAAACCTGTCCATCTAATACTGATACAGATGCTATACCAGCATGATATACACAAAATAACATGCGGATTCCAGTAGATCAGAAAAAAGAACTAGAGAGTGAGCTCCACATACTGGGAGACAAAAAGACTTAAGGTCTAAGTCTAAAACCAAACTAGGGGGCTACAGAGGGGATTGTGGGTAATCTATACTGTAATACATATGTTCCCCTGTACACATGAAAATCAATTCTACCTCAAGAAAATATCTAAACATGAAAGGTGAGGATTTAAACAATTTAGGAGATGCTTTGGGGCTATGGTTTCATAAAGTTGATGTAAGGGGAAGAACTAAGATACGAAGGATCCCAAATCAAATATCATGATAATACACTTAGTTACATTAAAGTTAACAATTTCTTTTCATCAACAGGTGATATAAAAGGAATCTTTCTTTTAAAAAGAGGCTAATAGCTGGGCAGTGGTGGCGCACACCTTTAATCCTAGCACTTGGGAGGCAAAGGCACGTGGATTTCTGAGTTCGAGGCCAGCCTGATCTACAGAGTGAGTTCCAGGACAGCCAGGGCTACACAGAGAAACCCTGTCTCAAAAAAATCAAAAAAAAAAAAGAAAGAAAGAAAGAAAGAAAGAAAGAAAGAAAGAAAGAAAGAAAGAAAGAAAGAGACTAGTGTTTCGAGGTCTCAAAACATATAAAATATACATATATATATAACATATATGTATATATATATAATATATAACATATATGTATATATAATATATAACGTTTATATATAACATATGATACACATGATATATAACATATAACACATATATAGCATACATATGTTGTATGTTATATATGTGATATATATATATATATATATATATATATATCATTATTCACATTGTAAATAATTTCTATGAGCAATGGTGAAGAAGGCACAGGACAGAAGAATGAACCAACACCTCCAACACATCAGAGAGGAAACACAAACGACTCCTAACATTGAGAAAAGCTGCTCTGCTTCAGTCGTAACTAGGGAGACACCAAGTGAAGCCATGCGGGGATGTACTTCATTCCTATAGGTTCGTACAGGTTAGAAAGGCTGATGCTCTTCAGTGCTGGAGCGATAACAATAGTGGGGTCTGTTTGACAACATCTAGTAGATTTGAAATATGACCCAGAAGGTCTACTCCTATTTATGCCCTAGAAAAATGGTGAGAACAGAAGAATTAGAAGTGACCTAAATGTTATCAAAGGAAAAAAAATATATGTTCTTACTCATAAGACAGATATGTAAAAAAGATAATGAACTTCAGACACATACATCAATATGAATGAATATCAAAAATGTTAAATTTATTGAAATAAGTATCTTATATGCATACCTACACATATCATACTTGCATATTAGTAATCACTCAAAGCATGTGTGGGAAACATCAACATATTATTTACAAGTATAAATGTACATACTTACCATAAAAATTGAAATGTGGGCCGGGCGTGGTGGTGCACGCCTTTAATCCCAGCACTCAGGAGGCAGAGGCAGGCAGATTTCTGAGTTCGAGGCCAGCCTGGTCTACAAA
>NC_034607.1:17967888-17973174 GCF_900095145.1 Mus pahari | reverse complement strand
AAAAAAAAAAAGAAAAAAAAATTGAAATGTATATGTGAAGAGATGCTCACATCAATAGTCACCAGGGAAATGCACATTAAAAAGCAAAATGAGATGTCATTGCATATCCTCTGTTAGCAAGAAGACACAGAGCACCAAACCTTGGTAAAGCCGTGAAGAGACTGCCATCTTCTTACACATTCAGTAAGGACATGAAAGGCTACAGTCACCTCAGAACACCATCAGGACAAAGTGGAATACACTTCAAAAACATTTGCTCCAAAGGTTAAAATACAAACTCACTGTAGGACAACACAGCAACTCCCCTCATAGGGATCGAAATACTGAACATGTTAATAAGTTCACAAAAATCTTTACAAGAGAGTTCACAATAACACCATTCATGATAGTCCCAGTGGAAACAACCTAAACGCCAGGCACGGATGAACACGGGCAATCCAAATATCTATACAGTGGATACAGTTCAGCAACAAAAAGGAATGGAGTTCTGGTCCAAGCTATAAAATAGATGTAGACTTGCAAAGTGAAATAAACCTACCAAACAAAACAAAACAAACAAACAAACAAACAACAACAAAACCACCCCACACTTCCCTTTGCCTGAAGCACCCTCAGCTGGTAACTGTAAATAGACACAGGGTTGGTTGATAAATTCCCTAGGGCGGACCAATGGGCCAGTGAGGTCAGGTCACTGATGAATAGCTCACAGCATCTTCGGAAGGAAGACGTGTTCTAAAGTTGACTGTCTTACACAGCTCTGTTCCAGAATCTGCTACCTCGGGTACCACAAATGCCTTCCTTGTACAATACGTGAATCATACATAACTCAACAAAAACCACCACTCAAAAAATAAATTCATAGATGGTAACAGTAAGAAGAAAACAAAACTCACTATAATGACAACTATGAGAAGATAGAAAAGGGAATGGAATCAGTAAGACGCCTTTTATTAAACTAGATGATGTTTACGTATATACTTACCATACACACTAAGTTTTAGTGGTGTAGATACTCAGAGTATTTTGGTGACCCATACATACATGAAAAAGTTTGGCCGATAATCTCAGTGTTACTGCTAAGCCTGTAAGTCACTATAGGTTGGGATTTGAGTGTGGAACACACACTCTCAACAGCAGGGAGCTGTACTGTGGTAAGATGTCTCTAGGAGACAATTGTGGTATGAGTCATACTTATGCGTAGTGTCCACTGGGTATTTCTACTTCTAGAGTATATTTTCATCCTCTCTCCTTGAGCCAGAGCTGCACTTGTGACTCACTTTGGGAATAGAATAAGAAGGTGATAGATTGGGACCTTTGAGGCGTGGCCTTAAGTGGAATAGTTGGCAGTTTCCATTTTCCCATTCCTGGAAGCCATCTATTAAACCATAAAGAATCCCAGAGCAAGCACACAGTGGGGGTGATAATGGGCTACAGAGAGATAGGGTGGGGCAGGGAAGGGCTACCTTGGATGGTCCTGCTTTCCTGTCAAACTCCAAACCACATCCAGAACCACACAGGACAAAATGTCAAGCCTCTCATCTGAGCTCGACTCACAGAATACTGAGAAATAATCATTATCCTCGTTGGTTTAAGGTATAAGATCCAAGATGGTTTGCAAAAGCATCACAGCGTCGTGGTAACCCATGGAAGCTAGGGACAAACCTTCCTGCACAGGAAACCCACATAAGCAAGGCTTTGGAATATCAGAAAAACAGATGGGCTGCTTCTAAATGCTTTGTGGAGATCCACTTTGCTCTTTGGCTTCTTAGCACCCACGCTTCCATTTACTCCATAACAGAACCCAGAATTGCCTCCACACAACCCTCCCCCATTGACTTACAGTGTGGCCTCTGTGGGGCTCCTCTTCACCATCCGTGGACAGACGGCTCAGGTCCACACCTGATCCACCTGGGACTGGTCCAGTCTGGGCCATGGTTTAGCAGTGTAGTTATAGCGGCTGTGGATCCCAGGCAAGCACAGTTGCCCCTGGAAACCCTTCTTTCCCTCCAGTCTGCTATGCATAGATGGAACAGAACTTAAGAGGCTGGGAATTAAACAAATGCCACAGGAAGAGGAATGAGAGATAGAGAGAAGCAATTCTAGGTCCAGGATTGACCCTGGACTGTCTGGATGCTAAGTCAAGGCAGGATTTTTATTTCTTTTTTTTTTTTTTTTTTTTTTTTTTTTTTTTTAGTTTTCTGCTTAAGTCAGTTGAGTTGGGCTTATATTTCATTTCCTTTAACCAAGATTCCTGACAAATGCAAGGTCTCTTGCCATCAGGGAAAGCCTGTTTGAGGAAGAGCGAACATTTATCCAAAACAATACCAGAGAAGAGAGGAAATAAAGGGATCCGAGAAGCTGATGAGAAAGTTAACATTCGCAACCTCTCCACAGTTGGTGTTTTAAATCCACCTGTCTTTTCTCTGCTTGTTTATGGCAGGGCTCCTCGGTTCCCTTTATACAAAGTTCATTATAGCAGCATCAATCCCCAGACTTCCTGTTACCATTATCCTTATTTCTATACCTATCCTGGCACAGCTGAGGATCCACATATCAGTTAGCCATTTTATTGAGGCAGCAATCAATATACACAACGCCTGCTACTTTCTGCGAGAAAGAAGAGCTTCCATTCACAGTTTGCTATTGTTAAAGGCCACATGCCAGTTCTGACCGAGGACTTCATGGTGAGTGTCAGAGTGTGATGTGTGGGCAGAAGAATAATCTGTCTTGTATAAAGGAAGCGGCAGAAAAGAGAGAGGAAGGGGAAAAGGAAGAGGGAGGGAGATGGGGAGGGGGTTGGAAGGAGGAGGGGGAGGGAACTCAGGTGAAGCCAAACTCGGGTTTTTATACCAACCCTGTCTATACATCAAAGGGTCTCTTGAGGAAGAGTTTCCCCAGTGACATAAGGACCTTCCACTAGACCGCCCCTCCCCCACTCCCAAATATCTATCTTCCACAGTTCCACCCTTGAGACCTGATCTAGTTCATAATGGATCTTTGTGGGTAACACATAATCCAGAGTAAAATCTGATTAGCCAGTCTTTTTTGTTTGTTTGTTTGTTTTAAGATTTATTTATTTTATATGTGTGAGTACACTGTTGCTGTCTTCAGGCACACCAGAAGAGGGTATCGGATCCCGTAACAGGTGGTTGTGAGCCAACCATGTGGTTGCTGGGAATTGAACTCAGGACCTTTGGGAGAGCAGTCGGTGCTCTTAACTGTTGAACCATCTCTCCAGGCCGGAAAGCCAGTCTTAGCTGAGTATGTGTGTCTCCGTGAAGTAGTCAGTCAACCACATCCAAGAGTGATGGTCGTAAGTCATGGGATTATGAGGAGTAAATAACATGCTATGGAATAATCTACAGCCACAAAACTATCCTTTCAACGGGTGTCTAACACCATTCAACAAATGGGGCCCAGAAGGCTGAATTTCCCATATGCAAAAGAGTGAAACTGGACCTTGTCTTCATATTATATACAAACACATACAATACCATCTCAAAATGGAGACAAAACTTAGAAGAATATGTGGGCACAAGTCTCCTTGACTTAACATTTGACTGTAATTTCTTAAATATGACAACAAAAGCATAAGGCAATGGAATGAAAAAGTTGGAGACAGGCATTTGTGGCACATGCTTGTACTCTTCACACACACAGAAGGATCACCAGCAGTTTGAGACCAGCCTCGTCTCCTTATTGGGGCCCTGTTTGAATGAGTGAATGAATGAATGAATGAATGAATTGGATTGATCCCAAATGAAAAGTTTGTGATGAAGTATGTCCGCACACTGGAAGTATTATCCAGCCTTTAGAGGGAAGAAATATAGATATAGACTACATGATAAATGAGCCTGAAAACTTTGTGCCAGGCAAAATGATCCATGTGGCTCTCCCTCCTCCTCAGGAGCTGTTGGCCACTGGCCCAGAAGGACAAAGCCGGGGTGGGGGTGGGGGCAGAGTTCAGATGGCATGAGCACCTCCAGGATCAGCTTCAGCGAGAGGTAACAACTTTACTGGAGTGAACAAGGGCCGTATAGATCTTAGGGTGTGGATAGGAATTTCCAGGGTGGGAATACACTATTGACTAGGGCTGTGATGTTTCATTTACATGAAGAGGAATTCCAAGACCCTTTGAACAAGTTATTCTTTGGAGAAAGGAAGCTGAACCTGTAATCTGGCCATAGGCTTTGTGACTTTCCTCAGAGGTTCTTTTTTTTCGGGGGGGGGGGGNGGCCATGTTACAGATGGGAAGTGCTGATTGGTCATAAAACTACCTAATTATTATATGGTGGGAAGGACTGATTGGGACTTAGTTGCTGAGCCATGCAGCACTTGAAGGAAGCTTTGTGTAGTGAGACATCACATGTACCATTAAGTCAACTATCTTAAAATCACAACACGTATTAGCTCATTAATCTGCAATTTGTATGTCAGCTCCATCAGGTCAGTGGGGAAGGTCCAAGCCTGGAGGACAGGAGCAGCCTGGGCTCCTCTCAGGTCAGCAGCTGACACTGGCTGCCTGCCATTAGCACAGACCTCAGCCAGAGCTGATAGGACAGCCATGTATGAGTGCTCCACGGGGCCACTTAGATGCCTTACAGCCTTGCACTAGGTCAAAGGTGTCTCAGGAGAGTCGGGCAGATGCTATACCTTCTAATATCACCTAGCCTTGAAAGCCACCTGATGTCCTCCTGAAAGTCTCTGACTTAAAGTCAAGAGGAGCCATGACTCACAACTGTGGGTTGAGGGAAGACACTCTGGCTGAGACCCTCGGTAGCCTTTGACCAACCCTCCAGCTCCTTCCCCACTTGGCTGTCACACAGTCACATTTTGAGAGAATAGAAGAACAAGGCAGAAATGGACTACAACCATCCTTGAGTTATCAGAAGATGGCATGGAAAGCCGAGAACATCACCGTCCTGGGAGAAAGGAATTCCTCCTTCAGCAAAAGGCACACGAGGACAGCGCAAGGTAGGCAACAGCGGTGGGTGTGGCCTAGTGCTCTGTCACTAACACTTTTCCTAATGCTCCACTTATTTCTTAACCACATAAGTACTTTGGCTACATTTTTACTACTTTGAACTATGTTCATGAAAGAATGGACAAGTGTTCCTCAAGATATGGGGTTGCTCATACACACACATATTATCACATATCTTAAATACAAAGTAAGAAAAGAAATATGCAACAGTTTGCATTAGTTGTCATCAATATTCATTTTAACTTATTTTATTAGATATTTTCTTCATTTGCATTTCAAATGCTATCCCGAATGTCCCCTAT
>NC_034607.1:17962414-17967023 GCF_900095145.1 Mus pahari | reverse complement strand
CCTGAATTTTTGATCTTAGCCATTCTGACTGGTGTGAGGTGAAATCTTAGGGTTGTTTTGATTTGCATTTCCCTGATTAAGGATATTGTTAATTTTTTTAAAAAAAGGTCTAGTTATAAAATGGCAACTAAGGAATCCAATATTGATTCTCTGTTGTTAAATGAAAATTAATTAATCAAAGAAATGGTTATAAAATCTCCTGAGATACAAGTTTGGTGAAACATTTCCTCATAATAAAGAGAGAAAAGTGGTGTGTGTGTGTGTGTGTGTGTGTGTGTGTGTGTGTGTGTATGACAGTTAGTTATAGAACAGCATTGGCTGCTGTTGCTATTCAGGAACCATATACCAAGTGTTTTCTCATTTGCTTGGAATCCTGACTTAGCTATCCTGGAGGCTAGGGGGATGTGGGACAGTAAAACAATGCCAGGAAGTTTGGTGGGTAGACTGGGTTGAGACCCAGAGACTTGGTGGGGATACACCTGAGACTTGGGCGACGCCCTGCTCCCTGTCAGATTCCTGGTCTGGAACAAGTGCCACACTCCTCACATAAGAAAACATGACTTGTGGTCACATAGGCCCAGAACAGAGTTCTCAATGCTAATGAGGTATCTAGAGGCTCTGAGGGCTTAGCCAATAACCATCCCTTCCTTGACCTTCCTCCCAGCAGAAGGTAATTAATCTTGGGTCCACCGTGAGAGGTAGGGTATGCATCCATTTTCTGCCATGAACAGTCAATAAACAATTTAGAACCATAGACTGTCTCTTCCTTTTCTCTTTTTTATTGGATATTTTATTTATTTACATTTCAAATATTATCCTCTTTCCCTTGATCTACCTTCCTGTTGCTGTTCCAATACCACAAAGTTTTTTATCATGAATGCTGTATAGTACAGCTTGAGGTCAGGGATGGTGATTCCCCCAGACATTCTTTTATTGTTGAGAATAGTTTTCACTATCTTAGGTTTTTGGTTATTCCAAATGAATTTGCAAATTGTTCTTTCTAACTCTATGAAGAATTGAGTTGGAATTTTAATGGGGATTGCACTGAATCTATAGATTGCTTTTGGCAAGATGACCATTTTTTACTGTATTAATCCTGCCAATCCATGAACATGGGAGATCTTTTCATTTTCTGAGGTCTTCTTCGATTTCTTATGTCAGGTACTTGAAGTTCTTATCATACAGATCTTTCACTTGCTTGGTTAGAGTCACACCAAGGTATTTTCTATTGTTTGTGACGATTGTGGAAAATGTCATTTCCCTAATTTCTTTCATAGTCTGTCTCTTTCACCAAGATTCACCAGGGGCGTGTGAAAAAGGCCTTTGCCTACAGAGCTTCAGCTAAATCTCCTGCAGAAGGACCATCTGTGCTCCCAGACAACCACTTCCCAGCTAAGGACAATCACTGCAGAGCTAAGCTGTAGCCCCCCACCCAGCTCCCCTACCTCCCAGCCCCAGCTAGGTGCTGTCCTCAGCCTGCAGGTTCCCTGATGCTACTCTCAGCTGTTCTGAGACTCCCAGCAGCCCCTGGATGTCCTCATCACAGGTCTGGGGACACCTGAACCAGCTCTGCCTTTCTCACATCTCAGGCTGTCCTTTCCTACCCCTACAGTAGTGTCTTGGTGCTTCCCTGAAGCCCAGCAGGATAAGGGCAGTCAAACAACCCCACTCTCTCGAACAGAGTGGCCAGCCATGCCCTGAGGCTGGCAGAAAGCAGAACCAACAGCTGGGATGCAGTTACCTTTTTGCCTCCCTTCCCTATCCTGGTGTTAAAAGCAGGCACCACCACATCTGGCTTTATTATGTGAATTTAAGGAGTCAAAATCAGGTTGTCTTCAGGCCTGCAGGGCAAGCAGCTTACCACCTGAACTGTCTCCCTCACTCACGAGAAACAATTATCTTTTTTTTAAAGCATATTACTTGAATATGTTTTGGAAAAATCACGAGGAAATACTTGCTAGAAATAATACATCATTGCCAAGGTATTTATAAACCCATGAGTAGTTTAGAGGAAGTTTGAAGATGCCTAGAAAATATCTCTAGCATTTGAACATGATAATAAAGTAAGAAAATAAGAATGGATTTGGAAAAGGAAGGTTTGTGACTCAGTCGTGCTAGGTGGCTGAGTGGGCCGAGTCTATTCAAGTTTTCCTCCCTAAATGGAATGAGAGACCGGGGAAGCTGGGGCATGGTTTTTGTGTTAAAATAAAAGGTCCAGAAGAGACAGGTAACCTCTATATTGCCCAACTTTTACCAGGCAAAATCTAATAACACAGAAGGGGAAACAAAGTGTTATTTTGGGGGACATAATAATCGACCCAAGTCATGTGGTCTCAGCTGTAGAAATTATGAAATGTTCTGTTTGTTCTACAGGAGCATAAGCATTGTAGACTGTTTTTCAAGATGAAAAAATCTCAAAGCAAAAAATAAAAATTTGGTTGCCAATCATCTATCTCGGTGGCTTTTCCTTTTGCTATGATAAAAATACCGGACGAAAACAACTTAAGGGTCCAGAGTTCAAGGTTATTCGTTAGGGAAGGCTCAGCAGCAAGGGCTGACAGCAGCTGGCCACAGCACAACTGTTGTCAACAAGCAGAGAGTGAGGATAATCAAAATCAACGTTTTGCACCCGTTCTTGTGTTCCAGGATCTGTGCCTAGACCTGATGCCATTCACATTGATGGGTGCTCCCACCTCAATTAGCCACTCACAAAGTCCTCCACTGACACAGCCCAGGCCCAGTCTCCTAGACGGTTCCACAATCAAGTTGACAACTGAGATTAACCATCGCACTATCTCATGGAGAAGCCTGCAGTAGTCATTTCCACTTGCCACCTACCTCAGAAATAGTAAACGTGGAATTAGCAGCAATTCTACTGATATATGCCAAGAAGAACTGAACACAGGACCTTAATGGTGGATAGCCCATCAGGTAAGGGCATTCACTCCTAAGCATGATGGCCCGAATTTGATTCCCAATACCCACATGGTAAAAAGAGGGAGCTAACTCCCATTAGTTGTCCTCTGATATACACACATACACACATGCTCACACACCACACAGACACACAAACACAGACACACACACAGTAAATAAGTAAAAATGTAATTAAAGAATATGTGTATACTAATACTCATATAAAAATAGATGGGAAGGAGTCAAATAGTTATCATCCATCAAATGGGTAAACAAAAATGTACTGTATCAATTCAATGGAATATTAATAATCAGCTCTTTAAGAAGAATGGATTTTCTATGTGAAACCATAACATGGGTGAATCTTAAAAATAAGTGAAATAAGTTAGATACAGAACACATGCATACTTCATGATTCCACACGCTTGAGTGACTAGAACAGGCAAATCCACTAAAGGTAGGCAAGTGGTGATCAGGAGCTGTGGAGAAGCGCCCAGTTACTCTTTAACTAATGCAACATTCCTGTTGGGAGTGGCGCACTTTTAGGACTGAAGATAGTGGTGGTGGTTTCACGATGGCATAATGGCATTCAGTCACTTAATGCCACTGTATCCCGAAAATAGTTAACGTTGTGACATTTGTGTTTCCTGGATTTCACCACAGAATCAGGTTTAATGGTCCACCTCTCTGACCTCCGTGTTCTCCGTGCACTGCTCACAAAGTGGGTGGAGGTTTGTTTCTCTCAAGTAGGAAACACCTGTTTCTTTCCTACCCACCACTGTGGTCCCGAGGCAGGCTTTGCCCACTGCAGTCATCAGTTAACAGACTGAATGTAAGAATACATAAATCCAAAATGATATGTACAGAGAGAAAGGGATTAGAAATAATCATGGTATTTTCCTATCTCCAGGCTTAACAATCTTCATCTAAGGATCAGATTTAAGGGCTTCAGAATCAGATCTTGCCCTGTAGACTCAGAAAATATCTCTTCTCCTCTGAGCCAGATTTCCCCACAAAACAGAACTATAAGAACAGTATACCATGCTGGACCACTAGATCCCAGGAGTACACGAACCTGCTAACTGGACAGACCTCATTCTGTGAGGAGCAGGATAAGGAGTCAGGTGGCTTGTGGGTGACAGCCTGGAGACCCCCTGGCTCTCCCTGCTTTGGCAACTATAAATTTTCCTTTTCTAGTCCTATCTTGGGTAGAAGAGAAACACTGAGTTGGATCCCTGAATTTGTTTGTATGGCTAGATCTTTACTATTTAATGATCCCTGCTCTGCCTTTACTGGGCTTCTGTATCATTTTCTTTTTTTAAATAGTATTCTACCTCCTACCAGCAACAGCACCCACAGATGAAACCCAAAAAATGTAGTTGCTTAGTTGGTGGAGAAGTCCACACTGGCCCAAGGGACTTAGTTTCTGCAGTTGAAGAAGGAATCTTTATTAGCAGGTTGACATTTCCTTTCAAGTAATGTATTTTTCACTCTTAACCAGTTGTCTTTGCAATGAAGGTACTCTGTAAATACACTCAGTTATGGAGAGCTTGTAGGCGTGAGATACTGCCACAGATGCTTTTATTTGCTCGTGAAGCCCAGCTAGAGAGATACTGGTTTTGTTTGTGTAGTTGGTTTTTTTCACCCTGGATATATAGATCTGCAATATAACAGAGGAGGGGGGGGCGCGGTT
>NC_034607.1:17960701-17962403 GCF_900095145.1 Mus pahari | reverse complement strand
TGCTCTCGGGCGCACTCCCCTCCTCGGGTGAGGAAAGGCGCTGGATGCCAGGCGGACACCCCTCCTCGGTCGGGGAGGCAAGGTGTTGGGTGCTGGGTCAGCCTGCGGACAGCCGCCAGGCGAACACCCCTCCTGGGCAGGAGAGGCGCAGGACCTACACTTTTCACTCTTGAAAAATGTAAGCTGGAAATGTACCCGTTGGAGGGATAGAAGACGGCCCATGTACTGTAGGATCTTGAAAGGTGTCCTGGTGTCTACTTACCACCTAGCCTCCACGCTAGCGGTGACAAAATAGCTCTACTTATTGTTCAATGACTCTGGAGGAAGACGGATTACCTCAGTAGAGAGACACTGTCGGTTTCACAATCTGCAAGATGGACAGTGGGTGAGCTTGCCGGGCTGTTCTCTACAGTGGTGGTTGCAACCTGCCATGATACCCTGAGGTAGTAGAGAAAACAAAACGAAACAGAAAGTCGGCAATTATCACTCCTTCCCAAACTTCCATTTAGCTCCACTCTTGCCTCGGGCTGCTCCATCTTTGTATCCATGGTTACACTACAGCCATAGTCACAGGAAGCAACTGATCCATTAGGCAAGCTAGGGTTAGTCTTAGGGTATAGCTGGGTGGTTAAGTTACTGTGATCTCCTGTTATTCTTATATCTGAATGAAACCTAACTGTTTCAATTAGGTGGTTTAAGTGGATTTATTTTTTGAATACTTCGACTCCTGTTACACAATTTGGTCTTGTAAGGTGATTGTCCAACCACCTGACTGCTCTTATCGTGCTCATCACAGAGTGAGGTCTGCCCCAGTTAGGAGGCTCGTGTACTCCTGGGATCGGGTGGTCCCGTGACTCGCTCCCTAACACCAAAAGCTAGCCTGATTTGCTTAGAGCCTTTCAGTATGGAGACCTGGAAGGCAGCCTCTGCTAGCCAGCTTCTGAGGGTGCAGCACTGGGGCACTGGTTTTGGCTCCAGTCATGTTACTTCATGCATCCCATTTATTAATAATGTCCCTTGACACTGCCTGGATGATTTTCACCATTTATTTTCCTCTTGGCTTGTCCACTGTCTTGTAAAACATCCTAAACTTCTCCACAATTGTTTTTTTCATTGCATTTTTCCTTTGGAACACGTCCTGAAGCTCTTAGACCAGAATAGGCCTAAGGTTGGCCCAATATGAAGACTTATGCTTTTTATTTTTAAATTTATTTATTTATGTATGTGAGTACACTGTCGCTGTCTTCAGACACACAAGAAGAGAGCATCAGATCCCGTTACAGATGGTTGTGAGCTACCATGTGATTGCTGGGAATTGAACTCAGGACCTTTGGAGGAGCAGTCAGGGCTCTTAACCACTAAGCTATCTCATCTCTCTTTATAACAGCCAGAAGCTGGAAAGAACTCAAATGTCCCTCAACAGAGAAATGGATACAGAAAATGTGGCACATTTACACAATGGAATACAACTCATCTATTAAAAACAATGAATTTATGAAATTCTGAGGCAAATGGATGTATCTGGAGGATATGGATATCATCCTGAGTGAGGTAACCCAATCACAAAAGAACTCACTTGATATGCACTCACTGATAAGTGGATATTAGCCCAGAAATCTAGAATATCCAAAATACAATTTCCAAAACACAAGAAAATCAAGAAGAAAGAAGACCAACACATGGATACTTCATTCCTCCCTAA
>NC_034607.1:17958825-17960653 GCF_900095145.1 Mus pahari | reverse complement strand
CTGGAGAAGTGACCCAAGCCCTTGCAGGAGCCCAGAAGATCATGAGTTGGATCCCAGACATTGGATAGTTGGAGATTGATTTTTGCTTTTGATTGTGACTNTNCCCTGATATTTTTTCCCTCTTGAAGGAAGTTTTTTAGTGAAGCCCACAGTTAAGAGACTTTGAATTTTAAAGTACTTTGAATTTTTAAAGTACTTTGAATTTTAAAAGATATTGGATATTTTAAAAGGATTGAACTTTTAATATGTAAAGACTGGGACTTTTAAAGTTGTTTAAATCTTGGGGATGAATAAGAAACTAAGGGTTGAGGCTTACTAATGATGTGTTTGTGTGTCAAGTTGACAAGGGGTCAATTGTACTGACTAGTTTTGTGTCAACTTGACACAGGCCGGAGTTATCACAGAGAAGGGAGCTTTAGCTGGGGAAGTACCTCCATGAGATCCAACTGTGGGGCATTTTCTCAATTAGTGATCAAGGGGGGCGGTCCCCTTGTGGGTGGTGTCATCTCTGGGTTGGTAGTCTTGGGTTCTATAAGAAAGCAAGCTAAGCAAGCCTGTGGAAACAAGCCAGTAAAGAACATCCCTCCACGCCCTCTGCATCAGCTCGTGCTCCCCAACTGGCTTGAGTTCCAGTTCTGACTTCTTCAGTGATGAACAGCAATGTGGAAGTGTAAGCTGAATAAAACCTTTCCTCCCAACTTGCTTCTTTTTCATGATGTTTGTGCAGGAATAGAAACCCTGACTAAGACAGGGTTCCACAAGCTAACCGACCAACAGACATGCTAATGTGGATGTGGGAAACATTACAAGGCACCAACCTTAGGCACAGAACTACAGGCAGCTAAGGAACGCTGAGAGTGTGAGTCACAGTCTTCCTCATTGAGGAGAACCCAAATTGGTCATCCCTGGAAACATTCATACAAGTAACAGAAAACAATCCAGCAGCTTGTATTTATATATTTACGTGTGTTATATGTATCATATATGAATATGTTATATATATATATATATATATATATATATATATATATATGACAATAGCTATTAAAGAGAAATAGGATATGAATTTGAGAGGGACCAAGTTGGGCACTTGAGGAGTTGGAGGAAGGAAATGGAAGGGAGGAGGAGGTATAATTATATTTTAAATTAAAATTTACATAAAAAATAAAAATAGCTGGAGGCTAAGTTTTAACCAGCATCAGCACTGACCCAGCATTTTTCTTTACATCCGTTAGCTATGACAGATGAAAATAACAAAGAGACTATATATTCCATTGCTTTCTGTTCCTCTTCATTTCCTACGCAGGCAATGAGACAGCTTCTTGGGAGTATAGTCTATCATTTAAAATTGCCCTGGAAAGGTCTACTTATAGTAACGGATCACAGAAAACTGTACCTCCAAATCACAAGTAACTCTGCATTCACCCAGAAATCCAAGTTTCCCAAACCCGCCTGTTCCTGTTTCTTCTTCCCACAGGCTTGGGTTCATAAACCCTGCTTCTGCTGCCAGTGGTCATCTTCCAAAGCCAGCTACAGGATTAAGAGGAGCAAGGCCCTGTGAGGCACCCTCGCTTCTGATATCTCTTCCCCCAATCCACCACCCTTGTTCATAATTTGCTATACTTACATTATAATCATTGTATCACAGACTTATCATGGAGAAAGGGTGCAGATTCCAACCAGTGGTCATCTCTGGTCGACTCCTGTAACAGAGCTTATGGTTCACGTAGTTTCTGACAAGGGTTCTGTGTCTGGCTGTGCTCTCTGTGGGCCTTTCCTGTGTGTGTGTGTGTGTGTGTGTGTGTGTGTGTGTGTGTGTGTGTGTGTG
>NC_034607.1:17929283-17958785 GCF_900095145.1 Mus pahari | reverse complement strand
GAGAGAGAGAGAGAGAGAGAGAGAGAGAGAGAGAGAGAGAGAGAGAGAGAGAGAGTTTTGTGGGGTGTATATGTGTATAATATATATTGATTATGTGTCAGGTGTATATGTGGTGTATGTGAATGTACAGAATATATGTGGTGAGAGTAAGTGGGTCCTGTATGGTATGTATAAATGTGTGGAGTGTGTATGGTGAATGTAAATATACAATGTATAGTATGTACGTGTAAATATGTAGTTGCGTGTGTGGTGTATTGTGCAATGTACAGAGTGTGTGTTTAGTATGGTTTGTGTATGTAGTATGTGCACAATCAGTCTCTATTGTATTTTAACTGTTTTTATTCAATATACTTTGATCAGGTTTTCCCTCCCTAACTCTTCCTAGATCCTCTCTACCTTGCTACTCACCCAATACTGTCTCTCTCTCTCTCTCTCTCTCTCTCTCTCTCTCTCTCTCTCTCTCTCTCTCTCTCTCTCAAAAACAAAAAGAAAAATTCAAAAAGATGAAATTCAAAACAAATAAACAACCCAACAAACAAAACCAAGACAAAAAGTGCTGAAAGAAAACAAAAACTCATAAAAACATAGAGTTTGTTTTGTGCTGGACCTGCCTTCAAGTGTGGTTGATATACCCAGTGATACTCCCTTGGAGAAACCTGAATTTCCCTTTGCCAGCGCATACCAATTACAAATAGCTTCTTGGTTAAGTATAGGGCCAGACAGATGGTTCAGCTGTGAAAGGCTAGGTTCACAAGGAAATACATATTTTGATTTTTGATCTCTTTGTAAAATCAGGCCATTAGTTCCACCATGAGATCTCAGAGCCCCACTCTCCTCACTTCTTCAATTTGCCTTCAAATAATATTGCATCAAAGATTACAACCTTAACCATGTGAATGCTGGAAAAGACACAGGATGCAGGCACCTGGTCTTTCATGAAAGCTTCCTTCTGGGGCAGCCACACCAGATACATCCTGGGCTGGCTTCCCAGTACCCTGTCTTGGGGCATCAGCTCAAAGAGCAGCCCAGGAAGGACGTGGAGTGGGTCCCACGTTGCTGCTGACATTCAAGTGATGGGGAGGAGGTTAGGGAGAGTAGAGCAGCTGGACCACAAGCTCTATACTTACCATAGGAGGACCAGAGATGAGGATGACCACAGTGTGTGAGCCAGTGAACAGACAGGGCAGAGTGGCGAGGATACGACAATCTGTGTTCTCATAGAGTTGATCACAAGGAGAGGAAAAGAGACACCGCTGTTCAAGCATCTCACAGACACACACATGCACACATGTACACACGCACGTACACAAGCACACATATATACATACGCACACATATATATACACACATGCACACATTCACACACACATGTGCACACATGCACACATGTGTATTCACACATACACATAGACCAGTCCATAATAATTCCTAAATGTTACTAAAGTATTTTCCATATTTGTAATCCACAGAAAGTTTGGACCAGTCATATGATCTGACAGATTATATTCATTACACCATTTAATGAAAAAGTTAAGGGATTTGTCTAGGGTCACATAATCAGACCAGTGTCCCATCTGCCTCTGGACTAGCTTGCGCAGTCTGCCGATTTCCAGCCTTTTCATAATTCTCTCAGTCACGTACAATGGCATTTGAGAAAAACAGCAACACTAAGACTGTGAGCCATGTGCTGTGAATGCTGTTGTCTGGCAGCACCTGAGACCGTCATCTCCATTTCAATAGTAGACTACATTAAAGTCAGTCGGTAAGCAGGTAGATATCAGAACTAATGTGACATCATACCAGGACAGCAAAAAGGCAATGTCAAGGCTGATGTCATTGTCCTTCTCTGACACTGTGGCACTGACATCTCAGTCCACCCAGTGACTCACTCAGGCCAGCTTCCCATAACCCTAGATGCTCCCATACCTACCACATCACTGTCTCTAAGAGACTACCTACCTCCAAAATAGGACTGGAGTCTCTGTCATTTGTCTATCTTCAGGTCACCGGCCCCTGTAACAGCATTCTACTTCACCAGGCTGGACCCAAACTCAGAGATCAGACTGCCTTTGCTTCACAAGTGCTAAGATTAAGGACATGAGCCACCATGACCAGCTCCCCACCTATAGTTTTCAATAAAACCAGGGCATGTGGGCTGGAGAGATGGCTCAGTGGTTAAGAGCACCGGCTGCTCTTCCAGAGGTTCTGAGTTCAATTCCCAGCAACCACATGGTGGCTCACAACCATCTGTAATGGGTCTGATGTTCTCTTCTCGTGTCTGGAGACAGCTACAGTATACTCATAAATAAATGCCTTAAAATAAACTGGACATGCAGTTAAATGTGAATTTGCAAACTTGACTTGGCACCCTGTTTATTTGTTATTTGGTTCTGTAATTCCCGCATCTCTGTGTCTTATCTGCCTCCAGTCTCCACAGTTGGCATAGTAAGCATCAACACTGCTTCTTGCTTTTGTGGGGGGAATAATTTTTCTAAACATCAAAACCTGTGAAAAACAGAGTTGCTTGGGAATCAAGTGTCTCATGTACCCAGAATCTAGGTCAATTGACCCTTGTAATCTTTCTCTGTGCCCAGGCTTCCCTGGACAGCAAGGGCAGATGCCCCCAGTCTTCATCCCACAGGCTCTAAGCAGAGGTTCTGCTTTAGTAGAACAGAACACTGGGAACTCCTGCTTCACCCTTAATAGAGGGGAGCCATCCCTTGTCTCCCCTGGATTTGGAAGAGAGCTCTTCCTGAAGAAGTTGCTGGTCTACAACTGTCTACCCATCCAAGCTTTGACACTCCAAGGACCATCCCTATGGTACATTCTTGTCAGTCATGAAAGCTATGTTTCTTCCCATCTTTTTTTACTCCTGTGCCAATCTCTCAGCTATTTTTAAACGGAGGGAGCTGCTGGAGGTACAAGATAGGGGGAATGTTAATTATTAATCTTCTAAGCCTGAGTAGCATTCACTACAGTTGACATTTATGTATTTTATTTGTGTTTGCTTAACTGTCTGATTAATGTGCAGGGGTCAGGGGCCAATCTATTCACTGTTTCATTCCCTGTGTTTACCACATTGCTGGGCATAGATTTCAATGCCAGAATGATTGAATGAATGACTGAAAGAAATAAATGGACAGATAATGAATAATACATTGTATTTTTATATTGATGCCACTCATATTCTCAATATATAAATTTAAATCTTCTACTAAAACAATATAAGACCTGAACATAGATAAATATTGTTTCTTGCCTGTCACAGTGTCACAAACACTTGAGTTGGACCCCTCTGGGCTAGTGACTACATTCTCGTACAGCAACTGCCCTGAGAAGTACATTGAAGCTGGGCCCAAGTTCATGTGAACAACGCCCAGTGGTCAACAACTAATGTCTCCCAGCCATACAGTGAGAACTGTAGGACTGCTGATGTGTCCTCCTTGGCTTAGAGACATCCAGGGCTCACTCAGGACGATGATGTCTACATGGGAAGAGAACTGCCCTACTGGATGTTTCGGTAACCATCCACACTCCTGTTGCAGGGAAGCTAAGCCTCCAAGTACAGTGGCTCGTAGCTTCCTTCCCTTCTCGCTGGATCCAATAGTCACAGGATTGGAGAGACATGATGTCACAGCCCGTAAAGTTTGTTACAGTGGAAGGAAACTGGGCACACAGTGGCACCGAGTGAGCCAAGTTCAAAGCAAGGTCTTTCAGGAGACAGTGCATCGTTTAACTATCATTCACAGACTCTTGGAGCTGATCCTCCAGCTGCATCCTTGGAGAGACCCGACCCTGGTGTGGTTGGGTTCCCCCACTTCCTGGGTTCTGCCTGCATCTTGCTTTGGTTTTTTGAGCTTCCCATATGTTTCTGGTATATGGTTTGGTGTTGGAGGAAGGACACATTATGTGTAGCTGCAGTTGCCATGGTCACCTTGTCCTCAGTTCCCTTTCTGAGTCCTCTCAGACTCACGGTGCTTCCCTTGTCCTGTCTCTACACAGCCTTAGCCAAGCCGGTGTCCGTCCCCCTTCCTTTTCTCCCTGCACACACTTCAGGGCCTGGCCTTTGGCTTCCTATCCCAGGTTGTCATGGGTCCCAGACAAGGGTTCCTCCCAGCCCGGTGGCTAGTGGTTTTTCTACCTTGGGGAATTTTGCAAACTCTAGTGTCAGGCAGCATCCAGATGGGTCACATGAGGACGTATGAAAACTCGCCAGCTGGTTCCAGATAGGCAAAGAGAAAAGTCCCAGCTGCAGCCCCACGTGACATGTTTTAAGTCACTACACAGGGACCGGAACTACACCACCCTGTCCATAGCAAACTCCAGTGCTGATCTCCAAGTTACCATGAAGGAATCTGACTGGGCTGGGTTAGGGATTGGAAAGGCATCCAGCTAGAAAGGTAGACCGCTGAGGCTGTGCTACAAGGCCCTAGGGTCTAGACAGCCATCACCCCACAGAAAGGAGGTTCGCAGTACAAGTCAACAGGCAGCTGTGAGGACAGCAAGGCTCAGGGACAGATAGTGGTAATCCACTTAACTTGACCCTGCGTTTCCCAAATTTACCTAAGGATACCTATTAACCCCCCTCAGGGAACCTTTTTTTGTAAAATTTAGTCCAATCTTCCTATTTGACCAAGTGTTAGAGGTTAATCAGCTTACATTTCCAGTATTTATACATATTACCCTGTGTGAGTATCAGCATCAGTAATAGTTGGATCCTGGAGTTTAAGTGTCGAGCACCTCTACAACACTAATGCCTTTCTTCCTATAAGACATAATTAAGACTCAAACTTCCTGAAGTGACAATACCAGACACCACCGTGGATTGAATACTAACCAGACAGTTAAATAAAGTGCTTTAAATATTTTTTTTTTAAAAAAAAAATCAATTCAAGAAATGATGACTGACTGCCCCCTGGAGTCACATCCTCATCCACGTTTCTCAGGAGCTACCGGGAATAGCAAAGGCAGAACTTGCCTGAGAAGCACCTGCTGGGACCCAGGCTTTGGCCTTAACCATCACCCAGTGGCTGGCTCATCCTTACAAAAGTCTTTTTGAGTTGATGCTGTTGTCAGTCCCGTTTCACCCGTGAGCTGAGCCACAGAGAGGTAATACTGTCCAAGGTCTTAACTAGCCAGAGATGGGGAAGGCTCTCAGGGAACTAACTTCTCACTGCCTCTCTGTACTATGGGCTACATAGCATAGGGTCTGGTCAAATATTGAGCACGCCCCCCCCCCCGTGTGTTTAATGAGCTGAGGCTGGGGTGGGGTTCCTTGAGCCTCCTGCTTCGGTGAGCATGTTATTGATTGTCAACTTGACTACATACAGAGAGAAGTACAATCCAGAAATGGAGGATACACCTATGAGAGTTTTTTTTGCTTGGTTCAAAGTGGGTGAATCCACTTCTAGTCCGGACCTTTAAGGTAGGAAGATGTACATCTTTAATCTGGATCTTGAGGTGGGGAGACCTTTAACCTATGCCATACCGTCTGCTGGAAGTCGACATAAGGGCATAGAAGGAGGAGGCTTCTGCTCATTGCCTGCTTGCCCTCACCTTGCTAGCACATCCACTCCTTCACTGGCATTGGAACCTACTTCTTCAGGATACCAGGTTACAATAAAGAGCAGATATGACAAGACAGTCAGCCTTGTGAACTGAGCAACAACTGAATTCTTGGACATTCCATTCACAGTCAGCCATTGTTGGATTAGCTGGACTGTAACCTGTAAGTAATTCTGATAAATCATATATATGTAATATATCTACATTATATATACCTACATGTATTACATAAATAATATACATATGTACATAATATATACATATGTATGTATATATAATGTATATGTATAACGCACATATAAAGCATAATATATGCATAGATAATTGCATATATATATAACATATATACATGTGATATATGTATATATACATATATCTATGCATGTGTATGCATATATATATAAATACATATATGTGGTGGAGAGATAGATAATAGAGAATCATTCTATGATTCTGTTACTCTAGAGAACCCTAATTAATACATTGAGCCTGTGTCCTACTGTTTGCACACTGTAGCCCCCCAGCACAAGCCAGTCTGCCTGCTGGGACGGGGATCTGTTGCCATGTAGTATCAAAGTGACAGTGTGGGTTACTAAAGAAGTTTGATCCTCTAGCATGCTGGCCCCAGCAGTCCAGAGGAAAAATTACAGAGCAGCTTTAACCACCCTCGCTTTTTTTTCTGAACTGTCATTGAATTCCCATTTAAGATGTCCATGGCGGTCTAGGGTCTAGCTTAGTTGATAGGATGCTTGCCTAAACTGCCCTGAAACCTAGGAACTCTAAAATCAGCTGTGGCTGAAATCCCACAGGAAGAGGCAGAGGGATCAGAAACTCAAGGTTACCCATGAGATCTGCCTGGGTTATATGAGACCCTGTTGTTTCAAGGCAAATCCCTAAAAGTCAGGTTACTGGGTGCTAAATGTATAAATCTAGCCATTACTCTTGCATGCACTTAGGCTGTTAGCAGAATCCTTCTTCTTTGCTAACAAAACTCCAGGTATTTTTGTTCGTTTGTTTGTGTTTTCAGGGTAGTGTTTATTCAGCTACCCAGTAGCTATGGTAAGGGCACTGGGAGTAGGTGGTCTTTAACGGGGTGAAGTCACTGGAGTGATGGGCAGCTGGTCTCAGTCTCTACTTTCCTACACTAACATCTGTGGAGCTAATTCCTGGGACTGGGCCTCTTGGTGTTATCCAGGAACTTCCTGGACACACAAACAATTCACAGTTTCCGTGTTATCCGAGACAAAGAACACTGGTCTTGGGCCTAAATCTCCTGCTGCTGTGCCCAGCTCAGTTGCATCGACCGCTGGCGACATTAGATTTTTACATTTAAGTCCATTCAAAGTTTCAAAAATAAAACCCCCAAATCAAATTTTCACTTCTTGGCCACGTAGCCAGCAGAAGTCAAAGCAGGGGTGTGGACTGTTCCATGGTGCTACAGGTACCGTTAGAGCCGTGTGCTGCTTCTTGGATCTGTCCTATGTGCCTTGTGACACCTCTGTCCTCATGCACCGTGATCTCATTCTCTCTCAGGCCCCCACATACCTCTCAGATCTTGCCTCAGGCCAAGCTCTCTGTGTTGTGAGAACCCAACATGGAAGTGACGTGTCTATGATACTTCCCCGGGCCTTGGCTCGTGGGCACAGAACATGAGTGTGGCTCAGGGTTCAGCTGGGAAGGGGTCCTCCAACCTTCCCACTCGCTAACCTGGACAAACTGAGCCGGTGATTCTGTTCATTTGTGTTGTGTGTGTCCCCACCCCCTGCCTTGTCTTAGCCTTTTCCAGGCAGGACTGAAGAGGGAGCCTTCTGGTCCTGGACTGTCTCATCTCTCTCTGAGTCAGAAAGACCATTAACAGCTGCAATGTTTCTTATCTCAAAATCACACAAAGAACATACACCCGTGAGCTCGAGGAGATCTGAGGCAGGGACACAGTGGACCCGGCACAGGCCAGAGAGGACTCCAAGAAGCCAATCTGCTTTACCCTGAGTAAAAACCTAGAATCCCCACATTTCTCCACCATTCCTTACCCGTCAGCTATGGGCTCCCACGGGCTCTCTCAGAGCCCACTGTTCAGGGCTGCGACCCATAGAATAGCCCGAGTCCTTCTTCAGAAATAATACTTTGAATCCCGGCTCTCATCAGTTCAGACCCACCCATGACCCTCTTTCTTCCGTGTGGGGAACTACTTTGCATAGCTTCTGGCCTCCACGGCAAGCAGCCCCTTCCCACCGCCTCTCAGACCTCAGCTCCTCCATTCTACTGCTTGTTATTTGGCCCAGCCTGCTTTATAGCCTGCCTCTTGTTCTTCCAGGAACTGTGAAGAACAGCCTATGCCAGGACTTGGGGCTTTTACTCACACTGCCTGCTGGGTTTTGCCTCATTAAACCCTTGATTTCTCTCTTCCTTCCAGTTGCAGTCAAATACCACTTATCTGAGACATTTTCCCTGCCCACCTGCCCCAAGTACCAATGCCACCTCCTCCGCTCTGCCGCGACTCCCTTTCCTTACTCCATGCCTACACCAAGGCTAACCCTCCCTCGCTGCCTCTACCCAGCACATAGACCCGACTCACGCGGCACATTTACACAGTACTGTGGCGCTCTCGCTAGAATATCGATGCATAACGAAGGGACCTTTTCTACCTACTCAAACATACTGGAATATCAGTACCATATATACGGACCTTTGAGCTGGGAAACTGAAGGAAAGTATCATTGTCAGGAGGAGGGATGGAAGCGGTGCTCTTGTTTCTGGAAGAAGAAGATGCAAATGCAAAGGCCCTGTGGTCATAAGTGAATTCTGTGCTCCTTGCGGCAGGGCACAGAGATGGGGAAGTTTTTAGAGGTCATGGGCAGCAGCAAGTAGGTCTTCCAGGCTTTGTGGGTAGTGGTAGGGAGCAATGGACAAGGGAAGAATAAGTCAATCAAAAGTACTTATTGAGAACTCATTCTGAATGTTCTGGGAACTGGAGAGAGAGGGGGAGCATTAGAAAAGCCAAGGAACAATTCTGAAATATCCAAGGGAGACAAGGTGTAAATGGGAACTTGGGATTCTCATGGCTAACAGGTTCTATTTTGTGAGAAATCTCATAGTAAAATGCAGAAAAAAAATATGTGTAAGTAGCAAATATTGTAGCTATCCTTAAAGTACTACAATTACACTTTATGGCTAAAAGGCTATCTAATGGACTCAGATAACTCAGGTAAGTAAGGTATGATTCATATGAATACATAAATATTCATAAAATGGCTGCACCTTGGGTCACTTTTATCTGGGAATGAATTTCTTGATTTGCATCTTTGATCTTCAAATTTCTTTTCATTATGACTTCTAAAACCTACTTGAAGATAACACATGCCTTATTCATAGCGCAGACCTGGAGGGTCTATGTAATTGAGGCTCACAGGACCAGACTACAGTCCTGCTTACAGCTGGGAATTCACTGACTCTTCAGCCATCGGCTGTGCTTTTTCAGATTTAAATAAAAATCATTAACTTTAGAGGGATATTCATTTTTTAAAAGGCAAATGTTCTACCTTTTGGTTTATGAGGAGACTCTAAAACATTTTTTTCAAAATTAATTTTTTCAGTTGGTATGAATATTAAGACTTACTTATTTATACCACTTGTTTATTTAAATAAAAGGAGCGTCAGTTACAGAGGGTAGAGTGTAGCTCAGGGGTGCTGAGCCTGACATGGTCAGGCACCGAGGCTCCATCCCTGGATCTATCTGCTCCTCCTGCTTTACTAACCATCAGAGCTCATCAGAGCATCTCTAGGCACACCCAGAGCCCAACACAGAAGGGCACAAATGCATAGTAAACCCTGCCCAACCAGCCAACCCCATTGGCCCCTCCCTACTGATTGACTCCTGGCCTCTTTCCCTGACAGAAAGCTAGTCATTTCTCTGTCCACCAACACAGATACTTCCATGTTTCCTCCTCAGGGACTGCTGGTCCCCAGTGTACTGGCTGGTAAACTAGTAAAAGATGGGAGTCAAGCTTCCACATGGGTAATACGGTCATGTGACCCAGATAAGCTACCCATCCTCCCTTGCTTCATTTCTTCTACTGGCAGAATCTGGATAGCATTGAAACCCGTAGTACCAGCTTCCTGGGAGACGTGTATAGAACCCAGGCACCCAGGAAAGGGGTGTGTACGTGTGCATGTGTGTGTGTAAAAGAACATCAGAATCGCTAACACTACTGCTGTTGGAGCTGAATCTTAACTCTATAGGTCGTCCAAGGCCCTCTGCCCTCTGTGCGTTGTCATGGAGTTTTCCTCTTGCTAGCTTACCTCCTCGTCCTGCTTCAACCTCTTGCAGAGGATGTGAGATTTCTCATTCTTTGCATCCTTCAGAGTTACACCTCTTTCATGAGCCCAGTCCCTAGCGCTCTCACCTGCAGCTCACAGGAGCCTGGTCCTACAGTCTCCAGTTAAGTAAGACACAACTTGTTTTCCTCATAGTCTTTGTAGTTTTGGTTTACTTTTAAAACTTGAGCATACCGTTGAACTCATTTGAGAGTACCCATCATGGACAGTCTGTGGAGGAGCCTTAATGTGACCTTAGTCTATCTCATTATTTACCTCTTTAACTTGGACATCCTTCCTTTTTTTCCCCTATTTTCAATCTTTTGTTACCTTCTACCTGAACTTGTATTCTTTTTCTTCCAATTTTTTATTAAATATTTTCTTCATTTACATTTCAAATGCTATCCTGAAAGTCCCCTATGCCCTCCCCCCCCACCCTACTCCCCTACCCACCCACTCCCACTTCTTGGCCCTGGCATTCCCCTGTACTGGGGAATATAAAGTTTTCAAGGCCTAGGGGCCTCTCTTCCCACTGATGGCCAACTAGGCCATCTTCTGCTACCTATGCAGCTAGAGACACAAGCTCTGGGGGTACTGGTTAGTTCATATTGTTGTTCCACCCACAGGGTTGCAGTCCCCTTCAGCTCCTTGGGTACTTTCTCTAGCTCCTCCATTGGGGGACCCTGTGTTCCATCCAATAGATGACTGTGAGCATCCACTTCTGTATTTGCCAGGCACTGGCATAACATCACAGATATATCAGGGTCCTTTCAGCAAAATCTTGCTGGCATACACAACAGTGTCTGCATTTGGTGGCTGATTATGGGATGGATCCCTGGGTGGGGCAGTCTCTGGATTGTCCATCCTCTCATCTCAGCTCCAAACTTTGTCTCTGTAACTCCTTCCACAGGTATTTTGTTCCCTATTCTAAGGAGGAATGACGTATCCATGCGTTGGTCTTCCTTCTTTTTGGTTTTCTTGTGTTTTGCAAATTGTATCTTGGGTATTCTAAGTTTCTGGGCTAATATCCACTTATCAGTGAGTGCATATCAAGTGAGTTCTTTTGTGATTGGGTTACCTCACTTAAGATGATATTCTCCAGATCCATCCATTTGCCTAAGAATTTCATAAATTCATTGTTTTTCATAGCTGAATAGTACTCCATTGTGTAAATGTACCCCACATTTTCTGTATCCATTCCTCTATTGAGGGACATCTGAGTTCTTTCCAGCTCCTGGCTATTATAAATAAGACTTCTATGAACATAATGGGGCATGTGTCCTTATCTGTGTCATAAGCAATGTCTCGTACATTTCAGAAGATTCAAATATCAACTGCTTGTGGACGTTGTACATCGTGGTGCGGAGCCTAGTGCGCACCACGATGTACAACGTCCTCCTGGCTATTATAAATAAGGCTGCTATGAACATAATGGGGCATGTATCCTTATTACTAGTTGGAACATCTTCTGGGTATATGCCCAGGAGGGTTATTGCTGGACCTTCTGGATGTACTTTGTCCAATTTTCTGAGGAACGGCCAGACTGATTTCCAGAGTGGTTGTACAAGCTTGCACTCCCACCAGCAATGGAGGAATGTCCACATTCTTGCCAGGATCTGCTGTCACCTGAGTTTTTGATCTCAGCCATTCTGACTGGTGTGAGGTGGAATCTCAAGGTTGTTTTGATTTACATTTCCCTGATGATTAAGGATGTTGCACATTTTTTTTCAGGTGCTTCTCAGCCATTCGGTATTCCTCAGGTGAGAACTCTTTGTTGAACTTGTATTCTTAGAAATCTACCCATATTGATAGCTGGACACATGAATTTAATTTCTTATGATAATTGAAAAAAAAGCATTTTATTCATTTTATTTCTCTAGGATCTCATGTAAGGGCGTTAATATTGCTGCAAATGCTTTGTTGTGGTGAAGAATTCTGGGATGAAGCTGTTTGCTTAGTTCTGAGCCTAAATTCAACATAGATTTACCAGGCACCTATCTATGCTAAATATGAGGATTGAAATAGGGTATCATCAAAAATAAATACAGCCTCCCATTGTTTTAGTAAGAGAAGAAAGGAGACTATAAATATGTAATGCTCTATATAAAGCAAAGAAAAAAGAAGTCAAGATAGGAAGGCAGAGCCTAGTGGGGTCTACTTCGATGACAGGCTCAGAAGTCTCTCTGAGAATGGAGTGACATTTGAACAGAGATGAGATTGAGGGAGAGTAGCCAAGTGGATATCTGGCAAGGGAATACTTCAGGTATGAGTAAGCCCAGCCCTAAGATGGGAAACACAAGACAGTTCCGGAAATGGCAGTGAGGAGCTGAGAGAAGAAGGAGGGAAGGAACAGGAAACAGGAAACAGGAAACAGGAAGGAGCTGGAGCCAATCAGATGGGCTTTCCTCTACTATGCAGAAAGAAGCTGTGTGTTCTATTTTGAGTGGGAAGGACTCTGAAGAAAAGAACAAGATCTGACTCAGCTTTTGTTATTGCTGTTTGAATAATCCCTCTAGCAGCTGAGTAGAGAGACGCTTCCAGGAGAACAAGGAGAAGAGGGAGGGGCCAGACAGGATGCCAAGACGGTGGCCCTGTGGCAAAAAGGAGAAGGAGTATGTGTCCACGGGGAACTGGTAGAGGGGCTGGGGCCTCAGGCAAAACAAATGTGGTACCTGGAAAGGTCGGGCACATGGCAGACTAAAGAGTGGGAGCCACGTGGGAAGACTCAAGCAAGAGACACTGAAGCTTTCTCAGGGCTCCGAGAAGGATGACGTCCGTCGATGCTGATGGGTCCAACCCAAAGGCAGAATATAAATAACTCGTTGGAAATAGATGGCTGTAAATGAGCCTGTAGAAAGAGAAGCACAAAGAAGGGCTTTTCTTCCCTTTATCCATTCTTCCTCCTCTCCCTTCGCCGCTCCCTTTTTCTCTTGAGGCAGATTACAACCCATGTGGATGGGAGCAATCCTGCAGGGTAGGAGAGATGGACAACGCAGAGACAACCTAGACTATGGCTCTCAAAGAGACCAGACATGGAAGCTGTGTAGGGGTGTGGAGGGCACAGACACACATACTGGAGACTGCTTCACGGACAGGAGCACACGCACAAATTTTGTTTGCTTTTAGCATTCTCAATTCAGTCAGAAGGGTGGTCGCCAACTGGGAATGAGGCAGGAATGAATGAATTAGAGGAGAAAGGCTCAAAGGGAGAAGGGATGGGAGTGGGGAGAGCCAGGGTTGTAAAGCCACCAGAGGCTTGGAAGAACAGCTTGACGGGCTGTCTGGTGGGACGGTGGGGAACTGCTGACCCTGGAGGCTGTGCTTCGATGTCAAGGCACTGCGCTGTGTGACATATCCATTGAACTACGACATTAATTTCTCCATATTCTACCAGTGCCTTAGAAAGCCCACAATTCTTGTCTGCGGATCCTGCTCAGTCGGTACAGTAGTTGCCTGGTATACTGAAGTCCCGCGTTGAATCCCTATAGGATACCACATGAACCTGGTATCGTGGAGTATGACTGCACAGTCATCCCGGCTATGAAGTAAAAGTTTCTGGTTCTGTCATATGATGCAGACTCGCATGGTGTTTTGCTGAGGCAAGACTCATAGGAGGAGAGGCGATGCTTGGAGAGAGTGTAAATAGGACTCAGCAGACAGCGACGGGGCTCGCAGTGCTAACCTTGCACTGCTTTGTCAGTCTTCAGTCTTAGCTGATCTTCACCTCATTGAGAGAGGAATGACAGGGAACGTCTCCTGGCATCCCAGCTGGTTTGGGTGACTCTCACGGTGGAAGCCTGGCTGTTTCTGCTGGATCGTACCAGTGCTGCTGATTTGTGTTTGATACCCTGTCACTACTGACAGGTCACTGGACAGTGGACTAGAAGGGGGCGGGTCGAAGCGTTTGAGGACTCTTGTTAAAGAAGGTTTTGAAAAATCTAAGCCTACACAACTCACTGCAGGGATAGAGCAGATGTGATTTTGTTAGAGTGACTTACAATCTGTAGTGCAGGTAGCCCAACAATGGCTTTGTAGTGCTGGAGTCCCGGCTTTTGGGGAGTTTAGCTGATTCTAGCCATAGTCAAGTTAATAAGCAAGAAAGGCCACCAGAGCCTTAAGTCAGCACTCGGGAGCTGGAAGCAAGAGGATCCCAAGTCTGAGGTCAGAGCCAGTCTAAGGCTGACCTAGAACCTTATCACAAAACAAAATTACATTTAATTTTTTTTCCCAAATGTTGAGGCAAAATGGTACTTCCATTTAAGTTTTAATTTATCTGAGCACGGAAGTTGATCCTTTCTCCCTAGGCCTCTTGGTCTTTCCTATTTCCTTCTGTGAAATGTGTATTTATAATCTGTCCTGCTGTGGGTTCCCCGAAAATTCTCAGGTACAGACTTGTCTATAGGTCATTTATTCAGAAGCACAAGTGAGTGAGGACATCAAGAAAAAGGGAGAGAAATGATAAAAGGGAGGCAGATTTTTAAAATACAGCCAGCTCTTCTAATTTGCATGCCACTTAAATAGAACACGCCTCGCCTACACCACCAAACATCTGTTAAGGACCATAACCTCAGACCCATGCCTCCCTGACCTGTCCGGCCCCACCCTGCCCCCACAATGAGGCTCAGAGGGAAATGGCAAAGCCTTCCTTGAATTGGGGGTGGGGAGGTGGGGAGACTCTGGGTGGTGATAATGTATACAGAAAATGCTCACCATAGCATTCTCCCCTGGATATTTATAGCCTAAAGGCTTCCCCTGCAGAGACTGTTCCTTCTGAAATTAACTAAGCCAGGGGCAAATTTCCTGAAGAAAGCTGGCTCGCTCTCTCTCTCTCAGCAGCTACCATTTGCCAATAGTTCCTCGGTTAAGAGTGAGACTTCATGTTCACCTCCCCACTCCATGATGGATTTGATCTGCCTTGAGCATATACCGGGTTTGTGCCTCTGTTGGAACCACTGTGAGCTCATCTGAGCATGTGGGGCAAATAGACCGTGCCACCAGACAGAAGAACTGTTGAACCAGCCTAAACCCTGGGAAAATCTCAAAATTGAGACCAATAAGCCAGTTCCCTGCCAAACTAGCTGATCTGGAACACAGGACCATGGCACCCCACTAAGAAGACCATGACTATGGGTCACATAGCATAAAAACATGGAGTTTTCCATGCTAATGAGGTATCTAGAAAGGCTTTGAGTGTTTAGCCAATGAGCTTCCCTTTCTGGGCATCCCTTGCTGCAAAAGGTATTTAATTCCTGGTTCACCCTGAGTAAGATGTGTATATTTTCGTCTGCCATGAAAGAAAGCAGTTTGGGCAATCCCTTCATCAAGGATCACTGAGGTCAGGGAGGCCTTTGTCATAAAGAACCACACCTAAATCGACTGGAAAAGGCTTTCTCACTTCCAGCCCCTCTATACATTTGACACTCACTCAAAATCAAACTGGATTCTGCCCCCATCCTGGCATCCCCTTTCTGCCTGGCACACTGAGAAGCATGGACCCCTTTCTGTTCCCTCTTGCATAATGACCCCTGAACTTTGGGATGTAGTATAGACGTTCAGTATAGGGCTGAGTGTTCTTCAGTCTCTTGTTCTTTTCCTGTTGGCCAGTTGCGGGTCTTTGTATTGATTACCGTATATTGCAAATAGAAGTGTCTCTGATGAGGGTTGAGAGATACCTGGTCTACGCGTATAATGATAACTTGTTAGGAGCTGGTTAATTCTATGTCTATTTAGAATAGTAATAGTCAGGTATTCTCCCCTATGGCCTGTGATATATATAGCTTCAGAATCTTAGCTCAACATTGGTGCCAAGTATGGGATTTTATCTTGTGGAGAGGGACTAAAATCCAATCAGAAAAATGGTTGGCAACTATGGAGCTGGTGGGCACATTTTGCCACGCCAGCCATTATTGTAGCTGGCAAGGCTCGCAGCTAAGGCTTGCAATAGCTTTTCTCCTCTAGTAACATGCATAGGACCCTCTAGCACTTTGAAAACTAAGTAGAAAGGACGGGGCTCCTAGGTGAGTACCAGTTTAATATTTCCACATTTTGTGGCTCAAATACATGATGCCATCAGCAGTACAATTCTGGAAGGGAATAGCATTAGCAATAATCTGTAACTTGGGTCTGGGACATGAGAACATAGGAAATACACTTGAACTCAATGACAGAGGGAAGGACTTTCCTAGTAGGACCTGATAGCGCAGGCATTAGGACCAACAATTGACAAAAAGGACCTCACAGAACTAAAAAGTTTCTGTACAGCAAAGGATATCATCCTTTGAATAAAATAAATCTTCAGAATAGGAAAAAAAACTCTTCATCAGCTATACGTCGGACAGAAGGTTAGTATCGAGAGCATGCAAAGAAATAAAACTAAACATTAAAATAAACAAGCCAATTAAAACATGGGCCATGGAGCGAAACAGAGTTCTCAAAGACGAAACATAAACAAGCAAGAAACTTTTTTTTTTTTTTTTAATGTTCAATGCCAGCCTGGAGGCATGGCTCCGTGGTTAAGAGCACTGTCTGTTCTTCCAGAGGTCCTGAGTTCATTTCCCAGCAACCACATGGTGATTCTCATCCATCCACACTAGGATCTAGTGCTCTTTTCTGGCATGCAGGTGTACATGCTGATAGAGCACTCATATACATAAAATAAATAAATCTAAAATAAAAGAAGAAAGCAAAAATGTTCAGTACCCTTAGCTATTAAAGATTTCTTCTTATCTCAGCCAGAATGGCTAATATCAATAAATACGTATATAAATATTTATTATTACTAAATATTACCTAGGCTGCACCTGTCTTGCCAAGTGGGCACAGTGGAAGCCATGTTGAGTCTGTGGCCCACGTTACCACTGTACTGTACTCAAGGGCTGTGCTGCCACTAGGGGTCATGTTGATCTGAGTGGCCTCCACTGATACCAGGTCCGTGCAGCCACCGAGGGTCACGTCTGGGCCCACGGTCCTCCTGCAGCCGTGGTTGTGTTGATGTCCATGGCCTGTGTTACCATCGAAGGCTATGTGGATGTCTGCGGTCTGTGCTGCCAGCTGAAGCCATGTTGATTTGCTGGGGCTATGCTGCCTCCAAGGGTCTTATCTGGGTGTATGGTTCTACTGCAGCTGGGGACAGTGTTCTGTCATCAGAAAGGGTGCTGTCATCAGAAAGGGCGTCAAGGCCCCTGCATGATCTTTGCTTCCCGGGACCATGAAGATCAAAGAGGCTACATTTGCTGTGCTATCTGTGACTAAAGATGCCCAGTTGAGAGGAAGGGAAATCCTTCCCCTCCTCCACCCTTCTTCACCCTGACCCTTGCTCCCCCACCTTCTGCCTGCCCTCTTCCCGTGCCCCTTCCCCTGTCCCCCTCACTTCCTCCCCTGCTCCCTTCATTCCCATCCCCCACCCCCGCTCTCCTCATCCCACCCCTCTTACCATCTGGCCTAAAGTTACAGCCTAGACAGGAAACAACCAAAGAGAACTCTCAAAGAGTCTGACAGGGATGCTGAAGGATAACTCTCCACAACTGATGGCCTTGGCGGGGGTGTGGGAGCAGGACTCAGTTCTCTTTAAGGGGCAGGCCACCAAGAGTTTGGCCATGCTCCAGTGAGTATATAGAGAACACAGTAGGACTTGGTTTATTTATTTATTTTTTAATTCTTATTTTTTACTTTTACCTTTTTTGGCTGGGCAGATCACAAGGGTGGGAGATGGACATGGAAAGATTGTGAAATGAGTGTGCTGGGGTTACAAGATGTGAAATTCCCAGAGGATCGATAAAAAATGTCATGTTGAAAAATAAACGCATACATACTATTTATAAATTATTAATAAATACTATTATTAAGGGGAATACTTAATCACTCCAGGTGGTAGTGCAAAACAGTGTGAAGGTTTCTCAAAACATTAAAAGTAGTTTTACCATATGATCCAGTTATACTGGTCTTGGGTATATACTCAAAGGACTCTGCGTCTACAACAGACAGACCGGCTCATTCATGCTCATTTCCGTTCTATTCACAATATTCAGGAGATAGAAACAGACGAAGTGTCCATCAATGATGAATAGATAAGGACAGTGCTATATTTAGGACAATGAAATATTATTTACCTATGAAGAAAAATAAAAGTCACAGGTAGATGGATGGAGCTGGGGACAGTCATTGAGTGAGGTAAGCCAGACCCAGAGACATAAAGGTCACACATCTCCTCTCATTTTGGATGCTAGCTTTGAATTTTCAGGTGTGTGCATTTCATTTGGAATACCCCCCTTAGAGTCAGGAAATTAGTCAGGGACCTCAAGGGAGGAGAGATAGGAATCAGCAACAGATTAAAGGGATTAATGGGACAGGGAGGGTTAAACAGGGGTAGAGGGGGGAGGGAAGGGGAAGGGAGGGACAAGTAACTCTGAAAACCTTTGGGAAAAGTCAGATGGAAACCTGCTTATTACTACTATAGATGATTACATGCAAGCATGAGCGCATGAGCACATGAGCACACGCGCACGCGCACACACACACACACACACATACATGCTCACACATAAAAACATTTAAAATGCTGTTATCCTGTAACAGGACAATAATGCCCACGCTAGACACCACAGGCTAACAAACACAAAGCCTAGTTCTAGGAATGGGTTTCCACTCGCAGAGCTGTTTGCCAGTGACGGGTTCTGCACATTTAATTCTTAGTGTCTGCTTTTCAGAGCACTGGGCCTGACCGTATTTTTGGAGAAAGAGCTTTAAGTAGGAGGCGACTATCCCCTCTGTGAAGTGCATCCTGCTTGGATCCTTATCCAGTGACGGAAGAGGAGGAGGATCGTAGCTTTTTAGGGTTTTTTCTGGCCTCATTTACAACCAACATCTGACCAGATAGATATGTTTATCGGTGAGGAAGGAAGCCTGTCCTATGCCTTCTACAGTCTTGCATCCTTGGTCTCTGTCCATTAGATGTGCAACCACAAGGAGTCTCTGGACATATCCAAATATTCCCTATGGGACAAACTCACCCATGAGAACCCTCTCTGCTCTGTAGGCATGAACAAGACATCTAGAGATGAATCAGTTACAGATTTACGTTCCAGGCACACACTGTGTGGTAATAATGGACAGGGTAGGATGGTCCAGAGGCTCCTCCATCTTCTATCCTCGCTGAGACTAAGGTTTAACAAGAATTTGATCTCCTTGATGGAGAATCCAGTAGAAAATTACCCAGCTGTGCTGTGGTAACCCAAGGTCAGGATGTCCTAGATAACTTATCTCAGTTTCTGTTAAACTGTTGCTTGCGCAGACTCCCCCCTCCAGCCAACTGCTTATCTTGGCTTCTGTCAAACTACTCGCTTAACACAAAGCTCCCCTGATGCTGCTGAGCAAGATGCCAAGATGTGTGTTTTGCCTTCAAAAACCCCATACTCTGGAGCCTGAGTGCTACACTTTGGCCATGAATACCCGGCGTGTGGTCCCAGCTGGGTGGAATAAAAAACTAATTAGCTATAGTGTGTCTGAGTGGTCACCCCTGGTGCCCCACCCCATAAGAGTAAACCCAAGCCCTTTCCAGGTCGGGATTATCACTGAGATACCAAGGTTCAAATGTCAGTTACAACATGCATTTGTTGTGTGGCCTTATGCATATTATTTTATACCTGTGTTTATCAAAATGCTGTCTAGTTTGCCAAGACTTCTAGGACTGAGCCTAAGTTTGGGGGCTTCTAGAGTCATCCTTATTTCTAGCCAGCTGTCTATATATTTAAGGTCTCTCCCGACTCCCTTCTGTTTACTAAACTGTTTAAATAGCTTACAGGACTCAGGAGGCACAGCATTTATGATTGCAGATTATTATGGCAAACGGATACACATCTGACATCAGGAGAAAGAGGTATGTAGGTAAGAGCTTGGGACCAAGGACTTCAGACAGAAAGTGTCTGGGACTTCAGAACCCATCACCTCGGACACACGAGTGGCAGCACTGCATGTGTGGAGTACTGCCAACCCTTGAAGCTCACCCAAACTTCAGAGTGTAGTTTTTATTTTCTCCTCATTATCCCAATAATTGAATAATTTCCCCTGTGGTTGAACTCATTCTCTGACTGCCTCCAGTCCCCAGACACTAGGATGCTAGAACATGGCTGAGAGTCCCAACCCTCTAATCATGTAGCTAGTCTTTCTGGCATCAGCCAGACCAAGCTTGAGTCATTCCATTTACATAAGGTAAGCACCATGAGTCGTGTCATTAGCATAAACCATCAGGTATGGTCCAAGGGGCCCATCATGGACTGAACAGCAATCCATGAAATTCTAAAGATTGGGAGGATGTTTTTCAAGACAGGGTTCCTCTATGGAACAATTTGTAGACCAGGCTGGCCTCCAACTCACAGACATCTGCCCGTACCTCTACCTCCCCAGTGCTGGGATTAAAGGTATGCAACAACCATGCCTGGTGCCAGAAAAGACCTCAGATGGCCTATAATAAGCTATGCGGTAAACAGGAGAGAGTCTTTGTTAATTAATCCAGTAGCTTTGGTTGGTGGTTTGTGACCCTACCTAAGGGTCACAGGCCTAGCCAGATGTGATTCAGTGTTTAGATGCAATATCTCTGTGTAGGAAGGAGGAAAAGATATTTTATTTTGTTGGTAAATGTGTGTGTGTGTGTGTGCCTGTGTGTTGTGTGTGTCATCTCTGTGTGTCTGTGTGTGTCTGTGCGCCTCTCTCTCTCTCTCTCTCTCTCTCTCTCTCTCTCTCTCTCTGTGTGTGTGTGTGTGTGTGTGTGTGTGTGTAGAACAGGAAGGAAAAAGACAGAAAACTGGGCAAAGGCTCTGCCTTCCAAGGGAGTTGGCACACATTGTGGTTTTTCACAATGCTGGCCACAAAATAAGATTTCAGCTTTTTCTCCACAGAAAATTATTCCTCTGTTATGTTTTTTTAGACAAACACCCAATGCCCAAATTGTAATTAATCACAATGAGTGAATGACATTGTGCAGAATAATCCAAGGCATCTAAAAGCACTTTGCTTTGTAAAATATTAAGTTGCCATGTTTAGTCTCATTTGTGAAAATCATTATTTAATGTTTATGAGGCCTTTGTTTTATAAAGTGATGAAGTTACAGAATTAAGAATTTGCGACCAATGGTGCTGGGCTAATTCCTCACCAGCTGACCAGATCTTGAAGAAGTTCAAAGAGCTAGAAGTCCAGGGTAAGCACTCCCAACCTTCTCTACTCCAGCAAAAGTGGGGCCCTGTTCAGCTTAAGAGTCACAGGCTGTCCCTTTACAGATCATGGGAGACAAAACCCAAACCAAACCAAAACCCAAAAAGTTCAGAGCCTAGACACCGGAAAAAGAAAGTTGGGTGTGGTCCTTGCTTGGCCTTGTCCATCTGGATGGTTAATGCTAAGTGTTCCACTTTTCTGCCTTTGAAATATGGAAATGGGCTGGAGAAATGCATCAGCAGTTACGAACAGTGGCTGCTCTTTCAGAGGACCTGGGTTTGATTCCTAGCACCCTCATAGTATCTCTCCATAGGTCCTAACTCCAGTCCCAGGGGATCTGATGCCCTCTTCTGATCTTGATGGGTACCTGGCACATGTTAGTGCATGGATATACATGCAAGCAAAAACACCTGTGGACATAAAAGCAAGCAAACAAACAAAAATAGACAAATGAATAAACCTATGAAAACCACTATATCTCAACAGCATAGGTTTGCTACAAACAATAAATGAACTTCTATGTTTAATAGATGGAATTATCTTGCATTTAAGTTCTTGATAAATGGTAGTGCCTATTCCTTTTTTAACTTGCCTTTCAGGTGACCTGGGTTGGATCTGGGATTGATGTTGGGTTGTTTTCTGTTTTGCTAATTCAAGTAGACTATGCCATTTTTTTTTTGCATCATTATTGCTGATTAATGGATGAGTTAGGTCCATTTCAAAACTGGTGCAGGCATCACCAAGTGAGTTTGGAGAGGATGTACTGAGAGTGACCCTCTGTGCTCTGAGTTAGAAATGCTCACTGTCCTCTAGATAACCCCCTCTCCTCCTAACCCCCACATCATCCCTGGCATGACTGATACTTTGAAACCCCTTCCCTTCAGCCCCATCAGCCTCTTCCCAGGTGCCAGCTTGTTCCGTGTCTAGAATGTTCTTTCTAGTTCGTCTCTTTTCACTTACCCTGGATATCCTTCTGAACACAGATCAGCTCTTCCCAGGATATGTGACTAACACTGGACAACGGAGACTCGGGAGTCAGGAGAACATCTAAGAAGCCAGACACTCAGTCCTCACATAATCTCTATGAAGAACGGGGCATACAGACAGATGAGCACTCTATATTCTGTACTAGGAGAGCACATGTGCACTTCGCAATCCAGAAAAGATTCTGTCTGTATACTACTTGTAAATACCTCAGCCGATTATGACTAATGGCTTATTTGTTCTGAGTTAACTTCTAGTCCAGGAGACTTCGAAAGGAATACAAGGTTTGGCTGCCTTGGCATATTCAAACCCAGCTGCAGAAATGCCAAGGAGGGAGCAAGCACTACAGGAATATTAAATGCAGAAGTCCCTAGCATGAATCTCAGGAACAAGGCAGCTGCCTGACCAGAGGAGCAAACCTAGGCTTTGAAATGAAGGACTTTGTTCCCAGCCACTCCTGGCTGGAGATGAGATGGACAGCAGGACATTAATCTCAGACCTCCAGCTCCCGGAACAAAGCACAGCTTCAAGACTCAGGTCTTTGTGAGCTATTGGGTTTTTTCTTGCTGGTTTTAGAATTATTTCTTTTTCTTTTCTTTTCTTTTCTTTTCTTTTCTTTTCTTTTCTTTTCTTTTCTTTTCTTTTCTTTTTTTCCTTTCCTTTCCTTTCCTTTCCTTTCCTTTNTTTCCTTTCCTTTCCTTTCCTTTCCTTTCCTTTCCTTTCCTTTCCTTTCCTTTCCTTTCCTTTCCTTTCCTTTCCTTTCCTTTCCTTTTCCTTTTCCTTTTCCTTTTTCCTTTCCTTTCCCCTCTCTTCTTCCCTTTCCTTTCCTTTTCTTTTCTTCTCCCTTTTCTTCCTTCTTTCCTTCCTTTATTTTGAGACAGGGTTTCACTGTGAAGCTCTGACTGTCCTGGAACTTGATCTGTAGATCTACCCAGATGGCCTTGTTTAGTTTTCAATATGTCAATCTCCTTGCTAATTTTTTCCTCCATATTTTGAAATTCTACTGCTGCTCTCTTAACTGTTACATTTACTTTTGAGGCTGCGTGGACAAGGTCTTAGATAGATCTCCTTACGTCATGCATGTACTTGACTCTTTGTGCTCCTCAATCCTTTGGAATAGTAAGGCTCTAAATCCTTTCTCCGATAGTTCAATTATTTTTCCGTGGGATACTCTGGATTCTGTGACTTAGATCTGCATCCAGTCCAGCTATGAGGACTGGTGGAATTTGATGTTGATTCCAAATGAGTGGCTGAGGCAATCTAGTCCTGGCTGGGTGCCAATAGGATCATGGGTGGGGGCAGCACCCTAAGCACCGAGGTGACCAGATGGACCCAAGAGCTCGGTCACCCCAGATTCTACAAACCTGCTGGAAACAGGATACCCAACTTCAGACCCGATAAAGCACATCTACTATCAGCTGTACACAGCTACAGGCCAAAAGTAGCCTCTGGAACCACAGAAATGAAGACTTGAGGCCTGGCAGTAACCTTTGGCACCCCAAACATCAGGATTTCACACCCATATTGATGTCAGATGCCACTGAAGCCAAACTTCTGGTATTTCAGGGAACCCTGGGCAAACTAGAGCCAAATCTCAGGTCCTGAGCTGACCTCTAAGGCCACTGGACTGGAGATGTGGCTGCAAGGTATTCTCCGGTTCTGCAGAAATGGAAGACTGGCTCCAGAAGTAAGTCTCACATAAGCTGGGGGCTTAGTCACAGGCACATTCTAGACATCAGGCATTTCTGGGAAAAATAATCTTTTATCTGTCCATGTACCAATAGACTCGGAGGTTGACTCCATAACTTCCCTTGAGTATCTGCCAGGAGTGGTATACGTGGATTATATTGGTGATTCTGTTTTCAGTTCCTTCGGGAGCCTCCATATTATTCTCCATAGTGGTTATACTAATTTACATCCCAACAACAATGCATCCCTATATTCATTTATTTCTGCATTCAAACCAAAAATTAATTACTACTTGGATGGGTGCATGATGTGTGTACCACAGGGTAGGTGTGGGGGTCAGAGAGCACCACTGTGGAGTAAGCTCCTTCTTCCACCTTTATATTTTTTCTAGGAATTGAACCTGGGTCATCAGGCAAGAGTCCAAGTTTCTTTACACATCGAGTCATCATTTTGACTAGAGTGACATGAAATTCCAGTGGAATTTCTATTTGCATTTCCTTGGTGGCTAAAATTATATTTATTGGTCATTTATACATCTGTTCAGCAGTTGAGGGCTGGAACCCAGTTCTGGGTTCAGTTCCCAGCAATACACACACACATGAGAACACACACACACGCACATACGTGAGAGACAGAGACACAAAGACACAGAGAGACAGAAACAGACAGAAATTTCTACTCAAATCATGTGCTCATCTACTAATTACATTGCTTATTAGTTATTTTTGTTTTATTTCATTTTGTTTTGAGATAGGGTCTTACTATAAAGCCCTGGATGGTCTGGAACTAGCTATGTAAACGAGGATGGCCTAGAACTCACAGAGTTTTGCCTGTTTATGCCCCACAAGGGCTGGGATTAGAATGTGCCACAGTGTCCTTCCCTACTTTAGTTCTTTGTAGGATGGATATTTCTCCTGGGTTAGATGAATAAGCAAAGATATCATCCCAAGAATACCTTGGGGCCTTAAGTGACAGTATTTGATCCATTTGAGTTGATTTTTACAGAGCAGGAGAGATGGGGATCTAGTATTACTCTTCAATGTGTAGACACTCAATTTGCCCAGCATCATCTACCGTTTATTAAGTTACCCTTATTAAGTGAGAATCATATGGCTGTGGCTACATGGCTTATTTCTGAGTTCACTGTTCTATTCCACTGATACATTATGTATGTGTTTCTACAAAGTCCTACTTTTTGTTACCCTGGTTCTGTCTTATTTTGAAATCAGGTAATGTGTGCATTTTGCAATACGTAGGCTGCAATCCCTTTGGGGGTCTAGCCTCAGACCATCGGAAAACACAGATACTTACTACAGTTACGAAGTAGCAACGAAGATAATGTGATGGTCAAGAGTCATCACAACATGGGGAAGTGTATTAAAGGGCCACAGCATTCGTGGTTTTGATCAGGATTCCTCTGGCTATTCAGTAGAGTCTTAACAATAAAAGAAAGACATTCAGTATTGTTCTCTAGCCTCTATATCAATGGTTCTCAACCTTCCTAAATCTGTGGCCCAGACCATTATCTTCATTGTTACTTCATAACTGTAGTAAGTATGTGTGTTTTTCAATGGTCCTCTAGGCTAGACCCCCAAAGGGGCTGCATCCCACAAATTGCAAAACATTGCTCTATACACATGCATACACATGTGCTCACTCTCCTGAATATATAAATTCACTCTTTCCATAACAAATACATCACACACACACACACACACACACACACACACTTAAAAAAATAAAATCTTTTAAAATGTCTGGTATAATTCTACAGTAAACTTGTCCCATCTCAAACTTATCCTTATTGAGGAATTTGGACTTTTTTTTACTACAGATTTAATATCATTTCATTTAATATCATATATATATATATATATGATAATATCATATATATATGATAATATCATATATATATATGATATTACATGAAATGTATATATATGTATATATGTGTGTGTTATATATAATGTATAAATGAAATATATATATATATATATATATATATATATATATATATATATATATGAGACAAGGTCTTACTGTGTGGCTCTGGCTGTCCTGTGACTCACTATGTAGACTAGGCTAGCCTAGAACTCATAGAGATCTCTGGGCTTCTGCCTTCCAAATGCTGGGATTAAGGTATACGTGCCACCACACCACACCAGGGCTTTACAGTAAGACCCTCTCTCAAAACAACATCAAAATAAAACAATAACTAATAAGCAATGTAATTAGTAGAGGGGCAAATGATCTGAATAGGAATTTCTGTCTCCGTCTGTCTGTCTGTTTCTGTCTCTCTGTGTTTCAGTCTCTCTGTCTCTTACGCGTGTTCCTGTGCATGTGCGTGTGCGTATATGTATGTGTTGCTGGGGACTGAATGCAGACCTGGATGAAGGGTAACTATCATTGTTCTTTAAATTTCATTTAGGTGTTTTTATATCCTGCAAACGGTTGTGATTCACAAAGTAGGTGCTAGAAATTGAACTCTGGTGCTGTGGAAGAGCAGCTGGTGTCTTTAACCACTAAGCTATCTTTCCAGCCCCTTGCATGACTTTTGGTCGAAAGAAGAAGATCTGATATTTCCATCTCTTGAGTGGAAACATGACAGTCTGAATTATCCGAAGCCTGTACTACAGATACACACTCTGGCCCCTCCCATAGAGTTAATTCCGATGGGCCTGTCAATCACCTGGACAGGAGGACAAACGTCAAAAACTGTCACCTTGAAAGACGTAACTCTCCTGAAGATACTAAAGAGACAGAAGAAATACTTATCCCTTCAATGAATTGATGTACTTAAATATTCCAGGAGCCCCTCCCTTGACGCAGCTGCTTACAGATCGTCCTGGTTAGATTTTTTATTTTGTTTTCTTTTCTTTTCTTTTTGGTCAACTTGACACAAACCAGGATCAACAGGAAAGAAAGAACTTCAGTTGAGAAAATTCTCCTATTAGGTTGGCCCATAGGCAAGCCTGTGGAGGAATTTTCTTGATTAAGGACTAACGCAGGAGGGCCCCGCCCACTGTGGGTGAGGCCACCCCTGGATAGGGGGTATTGGGTGGTATAAGGAAGCAAGTCATGAGGAAGAGAAGCCAATAAGCAGCGTTTGTCCATGGCCTCTGCTTCAGTTCCTGCCTCCAGGTTCCTGCCCCGAGTTCCTGCTCTGTCTTCCATGGATGATGAAGGACAAGCTGTAAAATGAAATCAACCTTTCCCTTCCCACATTGCTTTGGCCCTTAACTTATCACAGCAACAAAAACCCTGACAAAGAGTCTCACCTTCACTGAGAACTTTTCAAGTTCTAACTCAAAAACTATAACTTTTATCATCCTGACCCCACCCCTTATAAATACTGACAAGAATCCTCAATCTGTTTACCCTGGTATTTGGGGCATTTCCACTCTCTCTGAAGTCACCCACACCTGCACCAATGTATCTGATTTTGCAGCTGCTTTCTTGGTCTCTAACTTGGAAGACCCCACCCACCACCCACCACCCACCACCCACTACCCACTCCCTCATTCCCCACGCCCCTGCATCTGATTCTGCAGATTTCCATATTGAGCCTGCTTGCTTTCTTGATTTCTAACCCTGAAAGCATGGCCTTCTTTCTTCTTTTTTCCATTTCTCTCCTGACAGCTTAGGAAATTTATAGCATGTCTGCCTGTTGATACTGTGCTCTCAAACCCCATAAAATGGTCCTTGAGTTTCCTTCTGAGTTGTTAAATTCTTTTATCTCTGAGATGAGCAACTTTTGGAAAGGTTCCCCATATTTCCCAGTAATGACCCTAGGGAAATAATGACACAGAGGGTAGGCAAATGTGTAGTGTGTGTGTGTGTGTGTGTGTGTGTGTGTGTGTGTGTGTGTTAAGGAGTGGACAGGTATGAGATCAGATCAAGTTGGACTGTAAAGATGTGGCATCTACTGGGGAATTTAGCAAGGCTTGCGTCAAATTTAACAAGTAGCTTTGTCCCCTGTGTCCCTGTGTCTGCCAGGATAAGGTTGCTCCTTCTCTCCAGGAACACTAAGGGAACTTCTCAATGATAGACGCTTCTTAAATGTTAGCCTGCCTCGGCAGCGAGGGACAAAGGCACAGCCCCGTGCTGCTGGCCTTGGCAGCTTGGTGAGTTCTCCTGGAATTTTAGGGACCTTAACTAAGGACAAACCAAGATTCACAGTTTCAACATTGAAAAGAATTTCAGGATTAGACAGTTTATAAAGCAGACTTAGGGCTTTTTACTAAAGATGATGTTTTAATATGGGTTTAATCATGAGGCTTAAGAAAGAGAGATGCTCAGAAGAAAGTAAGACACACATGAGAGTGCAAATGTGGGTTTCTAAAGGAAGAGAGCAAAATGTACCTAAGGTGTGGGTACAGGGTCCTCAAGGAAGAAAGAATGATTGATTGTGTGAACATTAGCCATACAGACAATTTTGGTGGCTCTCGGGTGTCTGATTCTGCAAAGACTAATTGACTGATTAAAACTGCAAAGATGTGGAGATCTGGGGATGCTGCCAACCCAAAAACAAATTCCCTTACCCCAGACTAGCTTTTGAATTCTGAGCCATTCCTTGCCCACCTCTGTTATTGAAAGTATAATCAGACTTAAAAAAAAAAAAAAAGCCTATTAACTTTGCAGACCCTTGTTTCCACCAACCCCGAAGCTGAAGATGTCATCAGATAGCCTCTTGGCCCTATAGAAAAGCTCTCCCTTCTTGCTGTAACCACCTTTCTGGTGTACCTATTAATGTATTCTAAATTTGCCCCGATTTATGACATTCTTGTTTTATAAAACTACAAAACTTCACGAAACTGCTTCTTAATCTGTGCTTCCAGCCCTTAAACCATTCAAGATGGAAAACAAGAGGAAGAACAACAACAACAGACCACCCTGTCCCTTATTCCCTTAGAGGTGAGAGCTGTGTACTGTGTGTTGGTCTCGTTGTTGTTTTGTTTAGTTGCATAGACAAAGGTTACACCTCCAAAGGTCAGGGCTCCAGAGGTGGCTGGGATGGAGTGACAATCTGAAAGGGTAAAAGCAGGCACTGCTAGGGGTGCACGAGGAGCTTGGCAGAAGAGTCCTTCTGTAAAGTGGGGGTTTCTGCTGAGTTGCTAGAACATGGCGGCTTTGGAGCTGCAGGGGGAGGAAGGCTTTGGTGATTGTCTGGAATCCCGGCTGTGCTGCTAGGGGAGACTTCAAGAGTCCGACAAAATTCAGGACCCCCAGTTTTCTCTGCCTTTCTATTCTGTCCCAAGTTCCACCAAAGCCAATGGCACAGTATAGATTGTTCGGTGCTTTATGCCAAAATGAGCCATTGATTAATGTGAAATTCTAATTTTCATTACAGATATGTTTAATTTATGTAGTTTGTTCCTAAAACTCATACCTAATTTATTAGAGTAATAACAGCTAACATTTCTGAGCATTCCCATTTGGGACTAATCTGTGCTCCAACACACATGTGCACCCCCATTCACAACGACAGCCACTGCACAGGAAACGGGGTCAGTCCTCCTGCTTACAGAGGAAGAGAGACTGAGCTGGCTAATTTTGTGTCCGCTTGACACAAGCTAGGTTATCTGAAAGGAGGAAACCTCAGTTGAGAAAATGCCTCCATAAGACCTGGCTGTAAGGCATTTTCTCGGTGACTGATATGGGAGGGCTCAGCCCATGGTGGGGCCATCCCAGGGCAGGTGGTCCTGGGTGCTATAAGAAGGCAGGCTGCCGGGTGGTGGTGGCACA
>NC_034607.1:17919590-17929016 GCF_900095145.1 Mus pahari | reverse complement strand
AAGAAAGGAAGGAAGGAAGGAAGGAAGGAAGAAAGCAAGCAAGCAGGCTGAGCAAGCCATGAGGAGCAAGCTAGTAAGCAGCACTTGCCCGTAGCCTTTGCATCAGCTCCTGTCTCCAGGTTCCTGTCCTGTTGAGTTCCTGTTCCGAATTCTTTGAGTGATGGACTGGGATGTGAAAGCCCTTTCCTGCTCATATGGCTCTTGTTATGGGTTCAGCGCAGCAGTGGTGACACTGGCTAAGACAGGTTAGGTCAGTACAGCCTTCGTTGTCACCTCAGACATTTTGTGCTCCCAGAGTCTATGTTCTTAACCATACAGCATTCTGGGGTAAAATTAGCTGCAGTGTATAAACCTTACAACTCACAGATAAGGAATATGGGAAGAGGCACATAGCACAAAATGGCTAAAACCAGGAGCTAGCAGACCTGGCCCGTCCACAGGAAACCCGTCTTAATTCCCCTGGAAAAGAGAATCCTGGAGCCTCGACGAAGCAAGGACACACGGAAAAGGACTAGGAAGCCTGGTTCAGGAGCTTTGTAAGCTGACAGGAGCATTGTAAATGGCCACTCAACTGCCCTTCGAATTCATTTAGGTTTTCCTGAACCATATCGTTCAGCTGTGGAAGGATTTCTCCGCCATGCATTCCCTCTGAGACCACCAACTTCCAGGGATGCATATGCGGGGGTTTATAAATTTGCTTTCAAGGGCACCACAGGAAGAATATACAATTTATCACACATTGATTTGTTCCTAAGAAAGAAAGAAAGAAAGAAAGAAAGAAAGAAAGAAAGAAAGAAAGAAAGAAAGAAAGACAGGAAGGAAGAAGCATAAGATTCTGTATAAGTTAAAAGAATCATCTGAAGAGGTAAGGATTGATTTTTCTGTGAAGTCTTTCTTAAACTGCCTTTTACAGACCAGCAGGGGTCCCCCACACTTCCCAGGGGCTCCTTAGAGCCATTCTTCCTTCTCATCCTTCATTTGGAGGTGAGGGAGGGCTGGGAAGGCTCCGCCTCCACCTTCATTATCTATTCAGGGAGCACAGCTCGCTCTGCTCTCCAGAGTTGCCAGAAATGACATGCACCAGCAATGGTGAGCCAGGAGGTACAGACAGGACATCTGTGTGCTAGCTAGCGGGTGGTCCTAGAGTAAGTCTCCAGTCAGAAGCCTTATGAGTAGCGATCTGCCACAGGGCAAGCTCCGGGCCACTTGATAAAGAGGAGAAGCCTTCTGGTGGAAGGAGCCATGTTACTAATGGTCCATGGATGCTTTCCTCCGTAAGGGAAAAGACACTGGGGAGAAGAAACATAACTTTCTTCCATGGAAAGGCAATTTTTTTAAAAAAGGCTGAGCAAAAGCAAAAAAATTAGACCAGCACTGCTTAATGGAAATAAAATACAAAACACATTTGTGATTTTAAATTTTCTAATAGTCGTATTTAAAAAAAAAAAAAGATCAAAAGAAATGAGTGGAATTTGAGTAATGCATCATGCTTATAGTCAATGCATTATCATTTAACACATAATCAATATAAAGACATTTACTAATGATGTCATTAACTTATTTTATTCATAGTAATCTCTGTATTCGGAGGTGCATTTTACACATACAGCTGTTGTCACAAAATACAGCTCTTGCTTCAAAGAGGCTAAGAGTCAAATAACTGTGACCAGAAACATGATTCAGCTATAAGATGAGAGAGAGAGAGAGAGAGAGAGAGAGAGAGAGAGAGAGAGAGAGAGAGAACACCCAGAGGCATCTAGAAGAGTCAAGAGCAGAAAAAGAAAAAGAAAGCAGGAAACTAAACATGGCCAGCAGACTGGACAGGGGCAGACTCTGTGGGAGACTCGAGAGCAGCAGGGCCCAGAGAAAACATAGTGAGGGATACGAGAGCGAAGTCTGTACAGAGAGGGAACCCAGGGAGACCAGCAGGGTTATATTGGGGCAGGGAGCCTGGGAGCTGAGGAAGTTTAGGGTAGAGGAGGAGGTGGGAAGGGCTAGGATGCTGGCATGGACTCCTATGTGAAATGTGCAACAGGGACTTGTGAAACTGGAGAAGCCCGGAGGCCAGCATGAGCTTTCATATGTGTCTTAGTCAGGGTTTCTATTCCTGCACAAACATCATGGCCAAGAAGCAAGTTGAGGAGGAAAGGGTTTATTCAGTTTACACTTCCACACTGCTGTTCATCACCAAGGAAGTCAGGACTGGAACTCAAGCAGGTCAGGAAGCAGGAGCTGATGCAGAGGCCATGGGGGGATGTTCTTTACTGGCTTGCCTCCCCTGGCTTGCTTAGCCTGCTCTCTTATAGAACCTAAGACTACCAGCCCAGAGATGGCACCACCCACAAAGGGCCCTCCCCCCTTGATCACTAATTGAGAAAATGCCTTACAGCTGGATCTCATGGAGACACTTCCCCAACTGAAGCTCCTTTCTCTGTGATAACTCCAGCTGTGTCAAGTTGACCCAAAACTAGCCAGTACAATATGGTAATAGGAACCTCAGGTAACCATTTGTCCCTTCTGTTAGATAAGGAAAATGACTCCTTTTGGGAGACAGAAACCAGTTTCACATGTTCCTGCGGAATGCTGGCTTTTGCCTACCTGCCAGAAATCTTCCCATACTGTAGGCTGAGCACATTGGACTGCCTTTTGGGATTGGGGGAGCAGGTCCATGATCTTCTATAGTTATAAAACAAAAGAGCTTCATGAATCAAGTTACTAAGTGAGTTAACGGAGATCTCAGGTTAAATTGACTAATTCCACGGAAGGGAAATCTCTGGCAAAGGTTTCAGGTGCTGTCTGATGACATTTCTAGCTTTAGGGTTTTCAAGATCTAAGTTAAAACATCTTGAACATATTACATAATAGTCACAAATGTAAGGGTCCGTGAATCGCCAAAGAATGACACCCCCGACTCAAATAGTAGGTAAAGGCAAAGAATATTTAATTCTGCAGAAGTCCAAGATGCTAGGGTCTCCCCATTACCAAGACAGAGAGACCACCAACGAGTTTGCAGACCTGATTTAAAGCACACTAGGGAATTCCAGGGTAGGTGACCTCTATGTTAATCTGTCAGGCCCATTTCTAAGGACATTCCATTACTGGGGTGTCAGGGCTGGAAACTTACTGGGGAGGTCTAGAAACTGTTGCTGACCCATTGTTCTTACCTCAGGTCAGGTGATGGGTTGGCTTCTGAGGTTGTAAGTTCTTGGAAACAGAGTTTTAGGCCTCATCTCCTTAACTGCCAGTTTGAAGCCTGTCATGGGATCTGCCTAGCCTTCTCAATAATGATAGCAGGGCACATATAGGGATTGATGATAAATAGCTATTAAGGGAACTGAAGATAGCTCAAGGTCTAGAACATTTCATCTCTTCAAAACTTCCAAGTTCTTATCAGACTGTGTGATCTTTAACTCAGGTGTGGCTTCTGCTGAGAACCACAGCTCCCATAGCAGATGTCAAGGGCTGTATTGAGGGCCCCCCAAGGCGCTGGGACAGACCAGAGACAGATGCCAATCACGGTCCCTGCAAGGGTGCCTCTCTGGGGACTGACCTTCCTTCCATCCACTCTTTGATAATCGAGTTTGCGGAAACAAACCAACCATAGAATGACAGAAATAAAGGAACCCAAGCTTATTAATGCGCAAGGACACAGGAGTCAGGCTGAGCATGAAAGTCAGACAAGTCATGATGACTGAGGCTGAAGGATTCTTTATGAGGAGGCCAGAAGTGAGGCCACACCAACGTCAGAGAGGTCAATGATTTATAGGAGACATGGTCCAGGCAGATAGAAGAGACACATCCTGGAACAAAGTCCACCAAGGATCTATGGGTATCAGCTCTCCTCTTGTCTTCTGCCTGATAACCTTCTGGAAGGTCAGTCTTTGTGACCTTGACACAGATAAAGGAGCTTCAGAAATGATCCTTTGTCTTTACTTCAGGAGAGAAGGACTGACTGAGAGCCACAGCCCCTGAAACGGGCTTGTTAATTACGAAGACCCACGTCCTGCTCCATTTCCCGGCATTGTTTTCTGAGCCCCACCATGTTGCTTTACTCAGCTCTTAACAATAAGATCCAGGGTTTCTAGAAGCATGATGTATAATTCCGCATTACCTCAGCTTTCTCTCAAGTATAGAGCAAACACTGTGAATACAGAGTTCACTGTTAACCCAAGTCCTTAAGTCAACATCTGGGCCCTGGGAGTACACAGACACACAGACACATACAGACATATAGACACACAGACACACACACACAGACACACACACACACACACACACACGCACGCACACACGCACGCGCGCACGCATGCGCGTGCACACAGACACACACACCTGGCCACATTAGGAGAAAAAAAATAATGAGACCCACTGGCTTATCCAGCCAAGTCTGCCTTCAGGCTCCTGCATAGGCTTAGGTCTGAACAGAAAGTGAAAGATAGTCATGAACTGTCAGGATGTGGCCCGTTGATGACCCTTCACTGTCCCAGTGACACTCTCTCCTGAAAGATAGACGAACAATTTGTCAGAACCTCATGAAATCCCTTGTTGGGAGACAAGTTCCTTCTTTCTCTTCCTCTTCTATTTCTTTCCCCATGAGACTCCTCAGAAAAATGCAATTCCTTGGGTCCTCTAGTCCCAGTGGCCAAAGGAAAGCACGAGGCTGGAGGCTGTCTTTCCTTAGAGAATCCGATCCCACCAGGGCAGTGATAATTTACAGCCTGGTGTGAACTATTCCTATGTTTGCAAGCAGTGTTTAGAATTTAGTGGGTGATTTATCTGTCTGTAGGGTTTATTTAAGTACTAAATACTAGTCTTTCATATTGTTTGTTTTTCTTTTAATATTTCTGAGACAAGGCCTTGTGTATCCATGGCTGGCCTTGAACAAGGCCTTGTGTATCCATGGCTGGCCTTGAACAAGGCCTTGTGTATCCATGGCTGATCTTTCTGCTTCTACCTCCTAAGTGCTTATAGGTATTAATAATGTGCTCATAGGATTACAGGCGTGAGCCACCAGGCCTGACCAGTCTGCAAATTTTTATGTTATTTATATCTAAATGTCTTGTTTTTGAAGTGATCTCCATACATTTACATCTAACCATCTATACAACTCCAGGCAAAAACACATCCCATACAACAAATCCAATACTAATTTTTTATATCTTTCTTTCTCTCAAAGAAAGCCTTGTTCTTCCTTTCCTTCCTTCCTTCCTTCCTTTTTGAAACTGAGTACTGGTCCATAGCCCAGGCTGACCTGGAACTTCCCATCTTCCTACTTTAGCCTCTTGTGTGCCAGGATAGCGGATGGATGTCATCACTCCCAGGATAGCGGATGGATGTCATCACTCCCAGTCTTGGTAGTTTTACCTTTGAGTAGCTCAGATAAGCTTTTGAAATTTAGATCTGTGCTTCTTTCACACCATACATCTGTTGTGCCAATATTTTTGGCTCTATCTTTTTTAATTTTTTAAATTTATGTAATTATTATTATTATATTAATATTATTCTATCTAAGTACACTGTAGCTGTCTTCAGACACTCCAGAAGAGGGCATCAGATTTCGTTACGGATGGTTGTGAGCCACCATGTGGTTGCTGGGATTTGAACTCAGGACCTTTGGAAGAGCAGTCGGCGCTCTTAACGACTGAGCCATCTCACCAGCCCCGGGCTCTATCTTAAAGTACATCCAGAATTCAAACACTTTTTACCAGCCTTCCTGGGGTTGGTTCAGAACACACTACCCTGACACAATGCCTTAGCATTAGTGAAAACAGAAAAGTAATCCTCACTTTCCCCCTCCTTCCCTACAGGAACTATAATGTCTACGAAGATGGCTTGGGTTGGTTTTTTTTTGTCACTCTCCTTCACCATAGCAGATCACATGACCCTCATTCAAGAGGCACATTTCCTGTAGCCAGGTGACAAGAACACCCTATTCTTTTAATCTTATTCTCTTCCTGTTGCAAAAAAGAAAAGAAAAAAAGCATAGGTTAGATAATTCATGAACAACAGATTGAGTAGTTTAGCTGACAACTCTAAAGGTTGGCTTTCAGTCCTATTTCTCCATGACAGTCCACACTTCATTAAGACTGAGCATAATAAAAGTATCCAAGCTGGGGCTGGAGAAATAGCTCAGTAGTTAAGAAAGAACACTTGCTGCCATTGCAGAGGATGTAGGTTTAGTACCCAGCTCTCGCGTGGTTATTTATAAGCACCTAACTCCAGTTTCAGGGGATACGATACCCTCTGAAGACATTCTTCATCAGAATGCCCCATCACGACCCATCCACTCATCAAGGCTTACTCAAGTCTCCCGTCTAAGGAGATCAGTTTAACTCTGCTCTTCCAAATCAATTTTCCTTCTCTATATTCCCAGTGCTATCCAGTCTACTTCCCCCCATATGTCCATGAACACTCCTCCCTCATCTATCCGCACCCCTTCCCTCACCCAAAGGATGGCCTATGGTATGAACCCGATAAATATTTATTGAATGAAGAAATTTCTGCTATGAAAAATGATGAACACTGGCAAAACTTCCAATAGTTTAAAAATATTTATTTTCTTCCCATGCCATCCACAGAAAACTTATGGGCAATTTTTTTTTTCAATTTTGTAGCATTGTTATAGCCAAATGCAGATTTGATTCTTTGCAAATTTGTGAAATCAGTACGTTTACTTAGGCATCTTGTCTTTTTTGACACCATGCCCTGATCTCTACTGTTTTCTCATCTATGTTTATGGAACTTTAATTTAGGGCATTAGCATGTACGCAACAGAAAAATGACAGACATGTTCCTTGTCCTCATCATTCAGTGCCTCACCCACCAGGCAATATGTGGTCACCAAATACTTGAATACTCCAACGCAACAGGTGCAAGTGAAAAGGAGAATTTTTTATATTATTTAATTGTGATGGGTTTACATTTAAATGGCTACCTGTGAATAGTGGCTTGTACATGGGGAAGAGCAGCTCCATCCTTAAGTAATATATCTTAAGCCTATGCTTGTTGTCTTACCAAACTGGCCTGACACTCACCTCCTTGGTCATTCTGTGAGTGAGCAAGAGACCCGTTCAAGTCACCTCCTCTCTTGAACATGGGAAGGTTTTGCAGAAGAAATGACTTGTTGAGAGTCAAATTCTACAGCAGATAGATGCAAAGTTTTTAATTAAACTAACATGGGGGAGGACTCTGGAGCAAGGCGGGCAGATCCCCCATCGCTTTTCCACACTTCACTGCCAGCTCGAGCAACGATCACAGAACTGCTGCTCAGTCTCTCGGGCACAGCCCACAGAGCTATCATCACCTCCGTTTCCCAAATGAAGAAACTAAGCTGTCAAGAGCATCGCTTCCCTACAGCACCACTTTCCAACAGCTCACCCAAGTCACTAACAGTTTGTGTGGTCCCAGGGCCAGGCTGTGTGTGCCATATTACCTCCTTTCCCACACCCAAGATCCTAGATATTCTTAAAATAGGTGAAAGGCCATTTAAGAGCATCTCTCGGCAGCACTGCTTCTAGTACACATCAACACTGTGTACACACAGAAGATGAGGTAGCTTCAAATCGCCAAGCAAAGCTGACTTGCGTATCACTCATTAAATTATTGACCTTATTAATAAAAGGATGTGTGAGCCGGGGCATCAGAGACTCTAATCTTGCAGCACAAACACTTCTGCCCACGTGCCACCATCTTGCTATGGTTCTGTGAAGGGGGCACAGATGCTATCCTAAGTCTTAATTTTCACTCAGCTCTTGCTAAAAGTGTGAATATAATAATTCATCACCGTAGTTCATAGCAACAAGGAATCCGCCCCACCCCCAACCTGGAGCATCCGACCCTACCACAGGATCTTTCCTTCTCTACCCAGCAGGGGAGCCCAGCACTTTATAATTACCCTTTTAATGAAGAGCAGAATTCTCCCTTGTTTTAATCTTGCATTTCATTTCCACAGTAATTTGACGGGCATGCAGAAGAGGGCATGCGAGAGGAAATGTAAACAGTACTCATTTATCACAGCTTTAACTTGGACCAGATCTCCCCCTAATCCAATTCTCAGCAGCACAGTTTATGCCATCTAGCAGTAAACACTAATAAAGATCATCTGCGGGAGACAGGTTAGTGCTCCTGGGGATGGGTTAGTGCTCCTGGGGACAGGTTAGTGCTCCTAGGTATCCCTTTGGGGACTAGGGCAAAGCCCCAACATGCTCATAGTATGCCAAATAATTGTAACCAGTGACAAAAGTTTGGTTTAAAACTATATAGTTTAAAAGATGTGTTCTTCCAACAATTTAGGTGACTACTACACCCAAACATCACAGCCATATCCATCCTTGACCTGGTTACTCCCTGAACTAACAACAAGCCTTTATAACCAGAGGGCAGAAGGAAAAAGGAGTTCCCATAAATACCCTACTCTGGTAATCTTCCTAGTTGTCCTTTCAATAACCTGACTAACTCACAAACTTGAAGGCTTAGCCTAGGGACCTCTTTGGGGGCTTTTATTATACCTACCACATATCCCAGTTCTGGTAATCTACTCTCTGCGACCAAAACCCTACTGTCATGGTTATTGTTAGCTATCAACTTGACACTCATAGGAAAAGGGAAACAATTGAATGATCGCCTCCCATCAGATTAGACTGTGGGCATCCTGCTTGTTGATTGACATAGGAGGGCCCAGGCCACTATAGGCAGGACCACCCTAGGCAGGTAGGACTGGACTGTGTATGAAAGGAAGCTGAGCGTGAAACTGGAAGCAAGCAAATGAGCAGCAGTCCTCCATGGACTCTGCTTCAGTGTCTACCTTCAGGTTCCTGCCTTAAATTCCTGCCTTGGCTTCCTTCAGTGATGAAATAATTCCTTTCCTCCTTGAGTTGCTTTTGGTGGGTGATTTATCACAGGAGCAGAACTCTTCGTGTCTTCACCACTTTCTTCTACCCAGTTGAGTCTTCTGATCATCTACACTCTTGTCTCCACACACTCGCAATTCCCTTGTCCCCATTTTTCTTCATATATATATATGCCACGCCTACAGTGGTGGCTCACAACAGGCCTGAAAACCTGAATGAGTCCTGAGGAAAAGAGTCTCAAGGAAATTCAGCCTCCTGGAGTCCTGGCATTTCCAATAATCTATATACAGGAACCCTATCCGCATGTTAGTATGGTGTATGCTCTTTCTCAGTATTATTAATGCCTCTAAAGATTGAATTTTTACCATAGGTAAAGTTCCCACCAGTCAGTGTTCCAAAGTCCAAAAAATTCCTTAAAGCTGGGAATTCAGTATTTACCAAGGCCTAGGAAATAGGGGGGTTGTGGTACTGCATTATTCATGAGAAGATCTGCTAGTGTGGAACCCCCCTGGTGCTAGTTTTCACAAGGCTCAAAGGAGAAGCACAAATTGTGACTAGGGTGTGAAATCCTTACCTG
>NC_034607.1:17854904-17919357 GCF_900095145.1 Mus pahari | reverse complement strand
ATATATATATATATATATATATATATATATATATATATATATATACTCTTTGTACCAGAGAGATGGCTCAACAAATCTGAGTGCTTGCTGCTCTTAAAAAGAACCTTAGTTTGGTCCCCAGCACCCACGGCAGGCACATCTCCCAGATGCTTGTAACTCCAGCTCCAAGGGATCTGATGCCTCCTTCCAGTGTGTCTGTGTGAGCGCATGCATGCTCACATGCACGCACATGCATTGGTACACACGTGTAAGAGATCCTTTTTTAAAAAAGCAGACTCTGAGTGTACTTTGGACCTGCATACATATTACATGAGAAATGGAGAGAGAAAACATAGCAACACACATGGCCTTCAAATTGTTCTTCAGGTGTATATATGACATCTCCCTAGTCTAGACGTTCTGCCTCTGTCCTGTACTTTCCTATAGGACAATTGCTGCCCTCAATCTTCCACACCCTCCTTCCCTAACCGCACCTTCAGCCATTGGTCTGTTTCACGGAGAAAACAGAAATGGTCAGAAGGGAAGCTTTGCAAATTCCTTTAAGTAAGTGTCCCATGGACCCTGTGTCCCCATCTGTGAACGGTGCTGCCTTTATCTGAAGCCAATTTTTTCTCTTCTGTCAAGATCTCAGCTCTTGAATGGCAGAGTTAGTCTTGTGTTAGTCAGACTTGTTGCTGGGGCAAACTACCTAATAGAAATAACTAAAGGGCTGGGCATGGTGGCGCACGCCTTTAATCCCAGCACTCGGGAGGCAGAGGCAGGTGGATTTCTGAGTTTGAGGTCAGCCTGGCCTACAAAGTGAGTTCCAGGACAGCCAGGGCTATACAGAGAAACCCTGTCTCAAAAAAACAAAAAACAAAAAACAAACAAACAAACAAACAAAAAAAACGAAAGGAAGGGAAATAAATCTTTTCTTTTTGTTTCCTTGCTCATGGTTCCAGCCCATAATCAGTTGGTTCCTGTGGACAGGCAGAATATCATGGTAGAAAGAGAGGGTGTGATGAACGCTCCCATTGAAGCACAGCCAATTGACGTGGGAGCCAAGAACCAGAAAGTCTAAGCTTGAACTATCTCCCAACATCCTTTATTTTACCTGGGACCCAGAGCTCGTTGGGTGGCACCCATATCCAGGGTGAGCTAATCCTCTCTGAAGATGCATGCCACGCCCACATAGAGGTGTGCTTCATTAATCTCCTGAGTGCATAATCCAATCAAGTCGATAAGCAAAAGCAATTGTCACAATTCCCATTTAAAAAACGAAACAAAACTATGTGCTACCTATCTTCTTATACAAACAAATACCTCTGTCCATCCCACTGTCACAGCTAATACCCCACTTCTCCTATCTTTTAGAGCAGAACTCCCTGGAAGAACACTTCCTGTCTCCTATCCTCCTCTTGCAATTCTCAGCTGACCCGCTGTGTAACAAACTGCTTTTGTTCCGGTTGGCAGCGACGGCTACATTCGTACATCCAATGGCAGCTAGTCCTGAGGCCTCTTTTCCGTATCAGCGGTTCAGTTGTCTTTGTATCATGCTTTCCATTTGGCTTTCAGGAACCCCTGCTTTGCTGGCGACTCCTCAGTCTCCTCACTGTTCCTTCCCCTGGAGTGAAGAACCACACAGGCCCTTGCTCTTTATACCTTCTCTCCTCCCATCCATCTTCGTGGCCTTAGCTACATCTATGTGCTGGCATGCTAAACTGTGTCATCCAAATGCAGTGCTTCCCCAGATCCAGACTCTAAACCAGTTGTTTCTTCCCCCCCCCCCCCCGGTAGATCTCTCAAAACTTAGCATGTCCCAGACTAGCTAGAGACTCTACAAAAACTTGATCCACCCTGTCTTCTACCTCTCAGTCAATGGCAAGCCCAGCTTCCTGTTGACCAGGCAAAAGTCTTTTTTTTTTTTTTTTCAAAAGTCTTACCTTACTCCCAGCTTCCTCTTTCTCTTATGTTCCTAGCCAACCCACCACAGGTCCACAGCTTTGTGTTCCAAGTGTGCTGAGCCTCTGCCCACGTTTTACCATCTCTACTGTTGCTCATCCCTGCCAGGTCCTCGGCCCCGGCTATCATGGCTTCCTGACTAGCCTTCCTGCTTCTTCTGTTGCTCCACAGTAGTCTGTCACAGCAGTCAAAACAACTCCTGTAAAATGCCAGTCGGATAGTGTTCCTTGTAATGTCATTTTCCTTAGAATAAAAGCTGGAGTCTGGGGACGGGGAGATGGCCCGGCAGTTAAGAGCATTTGGGACTCTTCTAGGTGACTCAGGTTTTATTCTTAGCACTTGTATCAGGTGGCTTTCAACTGCCTGTAATTCCGACTGCGGTCGATCTGATGCCTCTGGCTTTCAGGCACCTGCACTTACATGCATGTGTCCACACGCAGACATGTAGACATAACTAGAAAATAAAATAAATGTTCAAAAAAGATCCTGGCCTGTCTCCCCCGAGCCCTCCTAGCCCCTCCCCCAACCCTCCGGCTTGCTCTACTCCAACAGCACTGGCAGTGAGCTCCTTCACGTCTTCTGGAATGTGGATAGAGGTCTCTGAAGGGACGTGAGTGCTTAGGCCAGGTTGACAGTGCCCAGGACAGTCTGCTCGATGAAGAGTTACTAGTCGGGCTGCTGAGAATTTGCTCATCTCTCTGCATTTAACCAAATACTTGCTCCCTGATAATGTCATTTTTCTCCTAAGAATCTAATGTTAGGGATCTGGGTGGCTCTAATTACCACTCAGACTCCGCCCCCTCCCTGCCCCCCCCTCACTCACTAACCCCACCTCCTCCCTGGCTCCAGCATTGCTGACCTGCTTTGAATTCTCTCCAGTCTGCATCTCACATGCCACCTTTAACTCTTCCTATAGGTGTTAGGGTCACTTTCAGAGGAAGCCTGCCTCAACACCCTTACCTCTGCTAGGACTGACTGTAAACAGTTCCTTCATAGAACTTGATAACCTGTAACTTCTTCTTTTTTTTTTTTTTTTTAAAAATGTATTTGTGTATCTTGTGAATAGGAGTGACCTGTCTGCATGTCCTGCTCACCAGAAGAGGGCATCAGATCCCATTATAGACAATTGTGAGCCACCACACTGGAAATTGCTTAGGGCCGCTGGAAGATCAGCCAGTGCTATTAACATCTGAGCCATCTCTCCAGTCCCATAACTTTCTATGGGAGAGTTATTTCTGTAGTAGATATTTCTTCTACTCTATTATAAGAGAAGAGACTGGATAATCGCCAATGCCAGGCACAGTGTCAGGCTCAGGAGGCTACTTGTTAAATAGATATAATGTCATATTTCATTCTCACCCTACTAATTTTTCAAGGAAAATTATTTGTACTTCTAACTAGAAAATAAAGGCTTTGATCATAGCTGATGATATATGCCTGACTAGCTACATACAACACTTATTTTTCTAGCTTTCCTAGAACTAAAGAATAAGTGGGTGTCAAATGATTATTGTTGGCCCACAGTTTGTGATATATTTCTATGGATATAATTTCAGAAAAACATAATACAATTTAGCCAAAGCATCCTGTTTCAAGGCTTCGATTTTCAATACAACCATATGATCACCATTGGTTTTAAGGCTCTGCAGCCTAGCCCACGGTTCACAAAGCCTGTGGAAACCACAGTAGCAGGAAGGTCAAAGTTCACATCCCCGCAGGTGGAGTTACATACACTTAGATTAGCTTCAATCATTCAAAGGTTGGCTGTCCCTCTCCCGATACAGAAGAATCCCGACAAACTGTTAGGAGGTATTTGTTACAAATAGATAGAAAGGAATAAGATCCCAAAAGACTCAAGCTGACCTGAGTGAGTTACAAGCCACCATCTTCCCAGAGAAGTAAAACCGCTAAACAGAGCTACCCCTCAACAGGCTTGTTTGGTCAGACCTTTCTCAGATATGGGTCTCTGCACTAGTCTCTAGACTGGGCCCTGCGTCTAATGTTAGAGCCTGAAATCTGAGGAGGTAGATGGCTGGAAAAGAATGATGCTTTATAGCCAGCGTTGGTTTTCACCCACAAGGGGCATTCGGTAATGCTTTGAGACGTTGTCAAAAACGTGAGTGGAGGGATCTGACACGTGGTAAGTGCTTAGGCCAGATTGATAAATAGCCCACAGAGCACAGGGTGGTCCTCTCTATGAAGAATTGCCGATCTAAAATGTAATAGTGCTAAGGCAGGAAGACTTCACAAAAACTGAAGGATACACCAGAACTCCAGGTGTAAGCTGGAGCCTACGGCTATTCCTTCTTCTGACGTCATAGTGAAGGCTTTCAGCTGTTGAAGCAAACACCTTTGCCACAGAGCTGGCCCTGCAGCGGGCTCTTATTGGGGACGCTGGAGAAGGATCTAGGAGTTGTGGGAAAGCTGCAGGCACGTTTTCAACAGCTCAGCTCATGTCAGCACAGGGGCACAGAGCAGAAAGGGGATGTAGGCACGCTCTGCCTTGCTCCCCCCCTTATTCTGTTGAGACCCCAGTTCTATGGGATGATGATGCTCACACTAAGGTGGGCCATCCTGTATCAGCGAATCCTCTGGCAACGACCTCATAGGCCCAGCTGCGGGTGCAACAGAAAGAAGAGAAGAGACGAGAAGAGAAGAGAAGAGAAGAGAAGAGAAGAGAAGAGAAGAGAAGAGAAGAGAAGAGAAGAGAGAAGAAGAAAGTTTTTTTTTTTTTTAAAGAGATGCCTATATCCAAGCTTTTGGAGACGGTCCCTAGGATAGTCTAGAAATGGGCTTGTTGGGGTTTCTTTCTGAACAAAAGATAGCAGGTGTTTTACGTAGAGACAAAGTTTTAAGAAAAGCAGCTCTCTAGGATCCCAACCTTCTAGCTGTATAGATTCAGCAGCAAAATAGTAAATACTGAAGTTGGACTTTCTCCTCTACAGGAAGAAGAGAGGACACCTGGCAGCCGTTTTAGTCCAACAGGTGGCCAGCCCTGTGCCCAGCTAGAGGCATAAACTCCTTGAACTGAAAATAGCCAAGAAAACAAATACAACTGCTTCCTGATTCCTACAAAGGATTGAACCAAAGTGCTCAGGCCTTCCCGGGCAATCATAAAGAAGTTTTCAGATCTCAGATTACATTAAGTAGGTTAAGCAAGTGGGCAAAGTTTCAATTTCTGCAAAGCTCATTTTTCTAGAACATCAATCATCTCTGGGGGTTGGAGAGATGGTTAAGGACACTGGCTGCTCTTCCAGAGGTCCTGAGTTCAATTCTCAGCAAGCACACGGTGGCTCACTACCATCCAGCTATATGGGGATCTGATGCCCTCTTCTGGCAATCAGGTGTACATGCAGTGGAGAGTTCATATTAAATAAATACATAAGCAAGCAAACAAACAAACAAACATTTTTATTTTAAAATCTGAAGTTATTTTGTACCATAAAACCAGGCCTTTGCTACCTCTTGAACACAGGATCTGTCGCTAGAGCCTTTTATAAAGAAACCACTCCCAAGGCAGGAAGTTCTCAGATTGGAGCTCCCGGAGAGTGAGAGAAGAGGTCAGGAACAAGGGCATGAACTCGGAACAAGAGAGCGACTGACAGAATTCTTGAGTGACCCTAAGTGCTCGCAGAAAATCTGGCAGTTGGAGCAGGACAGGAAAGGGAAACATAATGAGGGTTAATGACACAAGCTTCCCTGCTTTTGAACCACACACTTTCCAGAAACTTCTCTTCAGTGGAGCCTGTTTCTTCATCCATGCCAGGGTTAGCCTGTAGGGTTAGGTGAACCGATCCATGCAAGTACTTCAGACATCCTGGCGGCACACGGTGTGTTTCAATAGAGACAGCCTCAGAAGTAAGTCTACGAGGAGATGTGTGAGAAGACAGAGCAAGGAAGGACAGACCCCCCCCTCCCACTCCTCACAGAGGCCGAGTGGCAGCCTGAGTCCTTCACTGTGTCACCCGTGTTGGGGCCCTGCTTCCAGGTTGGAGACAGACTCAGAGAGACTCCATAGTCTATGGCTTTGAGTATGAAAGGAGATGCGAAGGAATTCAAATTGAGTAATTGTATCAAGTATTTGAAGTGTTTGCTTGGTTTTCATTATATCGAGGAACCTTTGAAATCCTCTTGCTTAAAAACCTAGCTCAAAACCAAGGCTGTTAAAATGACTTAGTGGGTGAAGGCCACAGTTGGCAGCGGACATACGACAACTTGATTTTAATCCCCTAAGATGTACATGGTGGTAGGAGACCAGAACTGATTCTAGCGGGTGGTCTTCTGACCTCCATGTTGCTAAGTGCTCCCCCCCTCCCCCGCCAACACAAAATAACTACATAGTAATAATAGTAATATTAACAATGGAACCTCAAACATAATTTCCCGAAATTAAAAGTAACATCAGCATATACGTTTATGGAAAGTTTCAAAGTCCTCATACTACCTAGATATTATGGTTAATCCTGGTAGAATTTTTGATACATATTCATTCACTTTAGTCTGTTTCTTAGCTAAATATAGCTCTAAAATCTCTGCTTTTTTAATGTATTCAATGAAGTCATATTATTTTCATAAAATAAAACGTGAAAATTTTCACAAGGGCATAAAAATTTGAAATTGGTGATATTTTATGACTCGTCTCTCCAGACCACATTATTTTAATTGAGAAATGATTCTTTCTATAGATGCTGGAGTACCTGAGAAACTCAGCAGTTTTGCTGGCCACATAATATTCTTGTCTAGTTTTTAAATTTTTTAAATATATATTTTTCCTCCATTTTACAATTTTTAAATTTCAACTTTTATTTAAATTCTTTGAGAATTTCATATATGAATACACTGTATTTACATCATTTCCTCCACTCCCTCTCCCCTTCCATCTCCTCCCATGTCCCCGGTAACACCCCTCTCCAACTCATGACCTCCTCTCTAAGCGTCTATGATGTACACAGAGGTGCCCCGTGCCCACACACACACAACCTGCACACTCACACACACACAACCTGCTGACTCCAGTTCGTGCTTTCCATATGCACTGGGCTGACCACTTAGCATTGTAAACCCAGCCCCTTCTTCATCACATGACTTAACTGGATCACTAAGCTTTCTGGTGATTTTTTTTTTTTTCACCAAGCTGCACAATTTTCCCATCTCTTTCTGCCTCATTTGTTGCGATTTTTCATTATAGGGCTGTATGAGAGTAACTGGTTATAAGCATTCCTCAGACTCAACATTACACTACCTGAGATCTCCTCTGCCAATAAAATCAGCCTAGCACCTTTTCATTTACCCTCAGCCGTGTTCTTGGGACATAGGTAAGCAGAGTCCTTACCAGCCTAGTTGTTGGTAGAATCCTTGTATCCCTCTGAACCCTCTAGAGCTGGACCGTCTCTGACCTCATTACTGTCTTCCAGGCTCCTACCGGAACACCCACAGAGCTCTGCTTATAACAGTCAATATTTTTTTAGTCTAAAAAAGTTCCAGAATCTTCTACATCCCTCCAAATTCACAGTAATCACGTTCTCTGCCGCTCTGGTATCAATTTCTAGATTACTTTTTTTTTTTTTTTTTTGTCACTGTGATAAGATGGCATGAACAAAAGCAGGGTAAGGAAGAAAGAGCTGATTTAGCTTGAGGTTCCAAAAGTCCGTAATGTCGGGTAAGGCAGGGCGTGCTAACAGAAGCAGGAAGCTGGCTGGTCATCCACACACAGGAAACAGACCGCAAACGCATCCTGGCCCTGGGTGGAAATAGGCTCCCGTGCCTGGCCCTGCCATTGTGTGGATACGGCTCCCTTTTGCCGTTAACTCCTGTGGTCTTTTCAGGCCATAAAAATTATCAGTCCCATCTAGTCTTTAATGAATGCCTTACAAACAAGGAGCAGCTTTCCCAAGATCCTAAACTGTGGGGGGTGGGGGGGGGAGGGGAGGACATGGCATGCAAAGGGGGGGGGGGGGGGGGGGGGGGGGGGGGAGAGGGGCGGGTGCCGCCCAGCTTGCTCTGCTGGGCAGCTATGCAATACTACCATAGGGGTGCACTGAGCCTGAAGGGGTGTGGCAGGATTGGGGTTCAAATTAAGTAGCTGGTTGAAGGTCAGGGCAGAAAATGGGATCTTCAGCCTGACCACAATGAGATGCCACAAAAGGATCATCAAGGCGCCTGGCTCATCCATTATCGAGTTACAACCTCCACTCAAGAGAGTTCAGCGGCGCCCATTGGCTGTGTGGTAAACTTTGTAGTCTTCGGCTCCCATCCCAACATTTTCTCCCCAACTTGTTTTTGCTCTTGCAAGCTTTTGTTTCCTTTCATGTTATCTGAGCTCAAGCTATCTATTCACCAGTCAGCCTGCAGAGTGACTGATAGGAGATTAAAGAGCCAGCCTCTGCCTCCGTGGGGGAGCTGCTCTGCTCTGTGGATGCCCTTGGGCCATCATGGGTCAGACCGAGGGGAGAATCTACCACCAGTTCTCAAAGTTCTTTGGCTTCTTCCTAGCTATGTTTTCCTACGAGCTATCCTTAAGTTATTTTCCTTCAGTAAGTCACTTTCACAAAAACAACAACAACAACAACAAAACAAAACTTTTTTTTTTCTTTTTCAGGCTCTGTGTCTAGGGACCCTAGTCAACCCCATCTGAGACCCTGTCAACTCCTGGATCAAGATATGTACGGATAGTTACTGACCACCAGCAATGTACCATAAACACATGTGTTCACTGTGTGCATAATCTGATTTCGTCTCCGTAACAGTTCTGAGCTGTGGGAGCTGCTGTTGCTCCCATTCTGCCGAGAGGGAACTTGAGGGCTTAGAGTTAAAGATTACTGGCAAGACTCGAACTCAGCCCTTTATTCTTTCTACCTCACCTAACTGATTCACCAGAGTAACCTCTACGGTCATTTGCAAGTGTCTGTGGAACAAGTGAATGAGGCCCAGTTCTGCCTTACTAATGCTCTGTACAGGGATCGGAGTTGGCTGCTCCTTTGTCCTAATTCAAAAAAGTCAATGAGAGTCAGAGCTGGGGTTCTGCAGACCTTTCTGGACCTTCATCAAAAATTACAAATAATTACAACCCCCGTACAGCATACAGACAGTGTGCTAAGCCAACCACAGCATGGTGAGGTATCAGAATGAGAGAGCAGCTACATTTGGCCACACGAGGTCATAATCATCTTTTATAAGTGACACAAATAAATGAGTAAGCAGATGTCAAAAAAGGAAGGAGAGCAAAGAGAGACCGACTTCAGTTCTCACGGTTAATATTGCCAAGCCGTGGTTCCGTATCATGAATAATTGTGGCAGTTACTATAGCGATGACAGTGGCTACCACTGACTGAGTTCTTACTGTGTTCCCAGCACTGTGCTAAGCGAGGACTTAGAAAGTTCTCTTTCTCCCTCTCTGTCTCTCTGTGTCTCTGTCTTTCTGTCTCTCTGTCTCTGTCTCTCTGTGTGTCTCTGTCTCTCTCTCACACTCTCCCTCTCTCTCTCTGAGACAGGATCTCATTGCATAGCCCTGCCTGGCTGGCCCGGAACTCGTTATGGAGACTAGACTGACCTCTAACAGAGATGCACCTGCCTCTGCGCCTGTCCCTGTCCTGCGCCTGTCCCTGTCCCTGCCCTGCCTCGAGTGTTAGTAGTAAATGTATACTCCGCGACATGCCGCAAGTGTCGTGTCTTTACGGTGACCCTGTGAAGTGGAACTGGTTGTGTTTACATGCTACAGATGATGGAGCCCAAAGCTTCAGACAGCACAGCTCATGAAAGACAAACTTTCATGAGACCACCTGGCACAGTGAAGTTGTGCGGCAAGTCCTATACCAGGAAGGGAAGCAGGAGGCTGTGAAAGCCCAGGGAGGGAGAGGTAGCAGGTACTTCTGGACAGAATGGTCAGGATGGGGGAGGGGGATTTAGAAAACAATCGCAAGGACAGAACAATCTAAGCCATGCCTTGAGGAATGAGTAAAGAATCATGTAGTAAAGCGAGAGAGGATGGACTGAAGTTTTTATTTCAATCGCAGAGAACATTCTGGATACCATGGTAGGTATAAGGAGACATTCACCATGTCCAGAGATGCTACAGGCTTCAAAAGGTGGGGGCAGCCAGGAAACAGACTGAGGACCCCCTCCTCCAGCAGGCTCCCCTTCTCATTCTATTCTGGGCCTGGCCAGTGGGATGCTGACACAGACCTTAGAGGGGTCATCCCTGCCTTAGTTATTCCTTTCTAGAAACATCCCCAGAGCTCCCCTAGGAGTATTCTCTACAAATCTTCTAGACATCTCTCCATCTGATTGAGGTGACAGTCAGGATTAACCGTGGCAAATGAGATCTGGTAGCCTCAGTGCCCGACTCTGCCTGGGGCCATTCAGTAATACAGTCTTGGCACCCAGAGAACCGATGCCTAGCGGTAGCAGAACAACCCCTCAGGTGTTCCGTTGAGTCAATGGCATTACCTCACCTCACCTGAACTCACATTACTTAGCTCACTTTGGCTTGCTCATCAGAAATTTATTCCAGAGTGCAGACATTGACTGATAAAACGCCGCACAGGGGAACTAAACCTTGCGGTCCTTTGTCCTCCCAGATCACAGCTTGGAGAGAGAGGAAAACCACACAGGCCCTTTCTTAGGGGAAAAACTCAGCCTGGGTAAGAATGCATGCCCACGGGAGTAAGGGAAAAAAAAAGTTCAAGGATCGAGTGTCTCTGTACAAATCAATCAAACAAATAAACAAACAAACAAAACGACAACCTAGCTCAGATTCTGGAATCAAAATCATATTGTTTGGGGGCTGGTGAGATGGCTCAGCGGGTAAGAACACTGACTGCTCTTCCAAAGGTCCTGAGTTCAAATCCCAGCAACCACATGGTGGCTCACAACCATCCATAACAAGATCTGATGCCCTCTTCTGGAGTGTCTGAAGTCAGCTACAGTGTAGTTACATATAATAAATGAATAAATCTTTTTAAAAAATATTGTTTATGTAGAAAGTTATAAAGCCTTTTGCATTCTTGAGCTTACATGAATGCCCACATATTTACATTGGAAATTCTCACAGAATCACCCCAAGCGAGGCTGCCGAGCTGACTAAATGGCTCACGGGCAGTTAAGAGCACTTGCTGCTCTTGTAGAGGACCTGGCTTAGCTCGGTCCCATTTGTAACTCCAGCCCCAGGGGATCTGATGCTGCAGTCTCTTCTGGCCTAAATATACACCGGTGCAGACAAACAGTCATGCATATAAAATACATCTTTAAGAACGAAATACAAGTATTCTACACAACTCAGTTTATGTGTTATCGAAAGCAACACTATTAGTACTGCTAAGTAAACCATTTTGTCCCGAACACTCATGACAAATTACACTCATGCAGTGACCTAATCTCAAGCTCTTTCTTCCCCTGTGTAAGGACAACAGTAAACGAACTCTGCTAATTAGCTCTGGTGCTTGGCTGAGTTGTCCTGTGGGGTAGAACACAGGACGGTACTTGCTGCCGCTCTAAAGTCAGCGCGAGAAAAGGAGAGTGGCCCAGGCACTCATTCTCCCAGCATGCCTAGGTTGGCAGCTGCTGAGGGTTCAGATCCTGGGGCCCTTTCAGCTGAAGCCTCTCTGTGACAAATCTACTCAAGCGGTAACCACACCACCACTGTCACCAATTCCTCAGAGATGCATCCTTCACAGACCATTGAGTAAAAGCAAGACGTTTTCTCCCCCGCCCTTCTCTTCTTTAGATAATTACTCTGGACTCTGAAGGACCCTACCGCTCACTCACAGACTTTATCCCTGCTTCGAGGTGAATGACCCAGTGAGATTCCGACGGGGAATGGCAAAGAGGGAATCTGTCAGAGTCCTCTCCACAGACAGCCACGGCCAGCAAGTACTTGACTTCAGATCTCTTAAAACTCAGGCAGCCCTTTATCAGCAGACATGCGCATGGGTGTCTTAGAATCCACGGAGCTACCCAACCAGGGGCGGTCTTATTGCCAGTTACTGCTCAGTCACGGATGGTGTGCCTAGTTTGTAGTGCTGTGTTAAACACTATGTAAACTCTAGGAGGGAGGGCTCATTTGACTTACAGGTTTGACAGTGGGGGAAGGTTGGAGAAGGAACCCAGGCAGGAGCAGAGGTGGGGAGTATGAAGGAGTGATGCTTGCAGGCTCACATTCAGCTCCCTTCCTTATACCTTCCAGAACCATGCCCGGGTACCGCACTGCCCACATCAGCTGGGGCCCTCCTGTACCCGTCAACCATCATGAAGATGCTACGGAGACACTGCTACAGGCCAGGAGACAGCTCCTCAACTGAAGCACCCTCTTCCAGACTACCCTAGTTGTATCAAGTCGGCAAAACTACCACAGGGAGTGGTGGGGGCAAGGTGTGGGGCAGAGAAGACTATTCTCTGCCTTGGAAAGAGTGGCTCCAAATACTTGGCGGGTTACTTGACAGGGAACTATACAAAAGGCCATGTTTGCTTAGCATATTACACTAGCGGGGCCAGTGAGATGGCTCAGGAATTAAGCCACCACGCCTGGCAGGCAGCCTGAGTTCCATCTCCAGACTCTGTATGGCAGGAGGCAGGAAATAAATGGCTCCTTCAACATTCTTCTAACCTCTGCGTTATGTGTTCCTGGCACATGCATGAGCACAGGCACGTGTGTGCAAGTGTGCTCACTCCCCACCTCCCACATTTAAAACGCAACTATAATAAAATTCAGCCTTACTCCCTTCTCCCCCAGTAAAGGAAAGCTCATCCTAACTGGAGTCTAAGAACTCAGGGTTTTCAAAGGCAGTTTAGAGGGAGTCTTATCTCTGGAAATGGAGCTCAACAAAGACACATGACTTACAGGTTTCTAACTTATCTCTCTCTCTCCTGAAGCTTAAACAGAAATGTCCAGGTCCTGGCTCAGTTTTTCTGGGGTTAGATAATATCCTAGCAAAATTCAGAGCCATACGGTTAAATAATTATTTTTCCAAAGAAGGAAATAAATAATTCAGTAATAACTAATTTTCTAGAGGAGGAAATAATTAATACAGTAATAACTAATTTTCAAGAGGAAGAAATAATACAGTAAGAATTGATGTAAAAAATCATTTTACACTAAATTATACATGGAATCTTTAAAAATTAAAACAAATTTTTCAAGGAGATGATGGTGTTATGAACCACATTACAGAACCCATAAACACTGGGGCTTCACTAGCAACACGACGGCCCCACCAGCTACCGAGTACTTGCAACGTGGCTAGCTCAGAACAAGCTGTGCTGGAAGAATAGAATATGTATTCCGCTTCAAATATTTAGTACAACAGAAGAATTAGATACCTAAATATTTTTATGACTCCACGTTGAACTAATGTTTTAGATAGATTGGTTTAAGTAAATTGCATTACTGAAATTAATTCTACTTGCTTCTTGCTGTTTCAATGGTGACTCAAACACTAACGAATGCACTTTCTTCGCAGCAGCCACCAGAACGTTCTCTTAAAATGGCCAGAACTTTGGAGTAGAAGGGAAAAGATTAAAGAAAACGCCCGCTGAGATGTGCGATATTGCAGCACTAAGTGTTCTTGGGAACATTATGCCATTTAGTGATAGATTATCCCATGAAACTAATAATAACAACGGATTTGGGTTTGTGTGCATGAGAGAGAGAGAGAGAGAGAGAGAGAGAGAGAGAGAGAGAGAGAGAGAGAGAGAGAGAGTTTGGTACTTAAGAAGAAATTCAAGAGTAGCATTTTTTCTCCTGCTAAATACTATCAGCCCCTGGCATGACCTTAGCTCTCTGTTGGAGCCAGGTTTGTGAATTGAGGGACCCAATGCACAAATATCTCTTTTGTAGTTAGTGTCACTTAGTGATCTCTTACAGTTCCAAGTAAGATCATTAGCCAGACTGTGTTCCAGACACAACAACTCCAAAGTAGAATTGGCTTATAGGAAACCACGCTCATTTCTCTCTTTGCTTTATACCTTTGTGGATCTGACACCCACACACAGAGAAGCCACTACCAGGAACATGGCTCACTGGGGGAAGAACAAGGAAAGCACGTGCTATGTCTGTGCCTTCATTGCTCAGAAATGACACATACTTCACTGGTCTAAACAAACCAGAACGCACTGGCCATGGTTATAAGATAGACGTGTGACGCTCTCATAGGGAGATGTTCTGAATTTAAGTGATCTTCCACAGAACCAGCAGGCTCCACAAACCCATGGGCTCTTATACAGCTCCTGGTTGTCAATCCATGGTAGGCGCCTCCCACCCCAGGGAATTATTTGAGATCTTTTGACCACGTTTCCACTGGAACCATTTCTCTTGATCAGGGTTAACTCATTCCACCTACTATGCTTCTCTGGTTTAAAATCGCCAGTGTAGAGACTGTATCTCAGGCTCTCTTTTTGCAGAAGACCCTGGACTCCTTATGCAACTGTGTATTCAGGGCTCTACTGGTTGCCTGTTCTACGGTGGACTTGATTCCAATAGGGGAGCCATCTGAGCAATGGCTTGTAAGGTTTCCAGGGTAGGTCAAGTCACTGGATTGCTGAAGGCTGAGCTACTATTTTTCCTCCTGTTTCTCTGTGTAGTTATGTTGAGTACTTATTCTCTAAGTGTCTCACTTGAATCTGAGATTTGATCGACTCTAGCCTGGTGCTTCCGACCTATAATCTCACACAGGAGGAGCCCAGGTTCAAGGCCTGCATAGGCTACAGATTAAATTCAAAGGTCAATTTAGCGTTGGTACTTATTAGGGCTTAGTTAATCCTCTTGGTCGGTCGATAGTGAGGAAAGGAGAGTCCTGGGTGGATTTAGTCTCACAGGCATGTCCTAAAATGATCAGAAATGGCGTCTGCTTCTTGATTCCTCCTCATTGAGATTAGCAAGTGTCGTATTCTCTATAAGGGCTCTGATGGCAAGCATACCCTAGGCATATGTTTTCTGCCACAGGCTATACAACCAGACTTTCTGCTTTTGTTTGACCAAACAAGTCAGGAGGAGCTACAGGAAGCTCTTGTCTCCTCCCAAGTCTTCTCATCCCCCCCCCTCAAAAAAAAACCCCTCCCTCAGGAAAGATGGCTTCTGGATTTGGATCCTCCCTCAACGGGGGAGTCTGACTTCTTGTTTACTTCCATTTTTATTAAAATTAGGTCATGCAAACCTTGTTTGTTGCCTTTAAAAGTGGGCTGGACCCAACACGAGAGCACTTTTCCTAGAATGTCCCAGGCCCTAGATTCAATCCACAGTTCATTCCACCCACTGCTGACAAATCAAATAACTGGTATCAACAGAAGTAACATAAAGGCAGTATTCTGTTTATGTATTTCTACCCAAAACTGATTGTTATATCAGTTATGATTGCATATATTTGTAAATAAAAATTAGAATAATCTAGAAATAACAAGATAACAAGGTTTTTAAAGCATGATCTGTTTATTTCCTGTATCATGAAACTTTACACTAAGCAGAGCTGGTACAAAATGAAGCTCAATGATTCTTTTAAAGATCTGGGCTCCCTCTACATCAATCACTAATTTTAAAAATGTCTTACAGGCCTGCCTAAACTCAATCATGCAGTGGCATTCTCTTAATTTAAATTCCCCTTTCTTAGATCATTTCATCCTGTGTTAAGTTGATATAAAATTATCCAGCACAGTATTTCTGGCTGCTTTATCAAAACTCAGGTGTCTATAGGTGTGTGGATTTATGTCTGAGTCTTCAATTCAATTCCATTAATCAACATGTCTATTTTTATGGCAATACCACACTGTTTTTATTACTATAATTTTGTAGTATACTTTGAAATTGGGAATAGTGGTGAGATATCCAGCAGTTATTTTATTGTTCAAGATTGTTTTTGCTATCTTAGGATTTTGTTTTTCATATGAAGCTGAGAGTTGTCCTTTCAAAAATCTATGAAGGGATGTGTTGAAATTTTGATGGAGATTCCATCGAATCTGTGGATTGCTTTTGGTGGGATGACCATTTTTTTAAATGTTAATCCTATGCATTTGTGAGCATGGAAGATCACTCCCTCTTCTGATAGCTTCTTCAATTTATTTTTTCAAAGACTTGAAATTTTTATCATACAAGTATTTCACTTGCTTGGTTAGCAATACTTCAAGATATTTTATATTATTTGAAGCTAGTTTGAAAAACGTTGTTTCCCTGATATTTCTCAGTCTGTCTGTCATTTGTATATAGAAGAACTTTTGATTTTTGTGAGTTAATTTTGCATCCAGCTAGTTTGCTGGAAGTGTTTATCATTTATGCCCCAAACACAAGGGCAGCAAAGTTTGTAAAAGAAACTCAACTAAAGCTGAAGTCTCATACTGACCGTCACACACTGATAGTAAGAGATTTTAATACTCCACTCTCTCCAACAGAAAGATAATCTGGATAAAAGCTAAGCAAGAAATGTTTAAAGCTAGCCAACATTATAAACCAAATGGACCTAACAGATATATACAGAACATTCACCCCCACACCTCATGGAACTTTCTCCAAAATTGATCACATACTTGGACACAAAGCAGGCCTTAATAGATACAAAAAGATCAAAATAACTCCCTACACCTTATCAGACCCCTACAGATTAAAGTTCAAAATCAACAACTACAGAAACAAGAAAATTTACAAACTCGTGAAAAATGAACAACTCTCTTCTGAATGAAAATGGGCCAAGACAGAAATAAAGAAAAAATAGACTTTTTGGAATTGAAGTAAACTGAATATACAACATGCCCAAATTTGTGGTACATAATGAAAGAGGTTCTAAGAGGTAAATTCAAGGATTAAATGCTTATTTAAGAGAAGGGGAGATGGAGTGGGAGAGAGAGAGAGAGAGAAAGAGAGAGAGAGAGAGAGAGAGAGAGAGAGAGAGAGAGAGAGATCTCATATTATCACTGTAACAGCACATTTGAAAGTTATAGAACAACAAGAAGAAATCACACCCAAAGAAATAGATGGGAAGAAGTAATCAAACTCATGGCTGCTGAAATTGGTAAAATAGAAACAGAGAACGATACAAAGAATCAATGAAATAAAAAGATGGCTCTTTGAGAAAATCAAAGGAAAAATTCTGATTAGTTTTGAAGTCTATTTAGTCAGATATTAAAATGGCACGCCAGCTTGATTCTTGGGTCCATTTGCTTGGGATATCTTTTTCCAAGCTTTTACCCTGAGGTGATGTCTATCCTTGATGCTGAGGTGTCTTCTTTGGGTGCAGCAGAAAGATGGATCCTGTTTTCACATCCATTCTGTTAGTCTGTGTCTCTTTGTGGGGGAATTAAGACTGGTGATATTAAGAGATATCAATAACCAATCATTGCTGATTCCTGTTATTTTGGTGGTGGCAGTGATGGTGGTGATGAGGTGTGTGTATTTCCCTTCTTTTGATCTTGCCAGTCTGTGATTATTTATTTCCTATGTTTTCATGGTTGGAATTAACCTCCATAGGCTGGAGTTTTTCTCTTAGCACTTTCTATAGGGCTGGATTTGTAGATAGATATTGTTTAAATTGGCTTTATCCTGGAATAGCTTATTTTCTCCATCCATAGTGATTGAAAGTCTTGTTAGGTATAATAGTCTGGCCTGGTATCTGTAGTCTCTTAGAATCTAAAGCACATCTGTCCAGGTCCTTCTGGCTTTTAGAGTCTCCATTGAGACTCTAAAAGACTGTCTTTATATCTTTTGTGATCTTTTCCTTTTCCTCTGTTTCTTTGTTTGTTTTTTTTTCTGGATTTCTTTAAGGGATTTACTTATTTTTCTCTTTAAGGACTACTCTTATCTCGAGACAGGCAATTTCAAGGCCTTTTTTTTCTTGTGCTTTAGCTACATTGGAATACTCAGGACCTGATGTGGCAGGATTGCTGGGCTCTAGTGGAAACATTGTCCCGGCTGATGTTGGTTGTGTTTTTAAGTTGGTGTCTCTGCATCTTGCATCGGGGTGATTATAGGTCTAGGCGCTGATAACTGGTTTAGTTTCTGTTAAGTGGGTGTTTTGCTGCCTGGTTCCCGTTTCCCGTCGTCTGGGGAGTGTGATGGCTGTGTGTTGCCTGGTAGGACATTTTCTAAAGATTTTGATAGATGTCACCATTGGGGCTTCCAGCAAAGTGTGTTTCTGGGTAAGAGGTGTTGACACTTAGTGATGAGAATAGGCTAGGGGTCTGAAGGGGTTCATAAAGTGGAGGAGAGCACAATGTTCCACTAGGATCTGCTCATTTAGTCTCCTTGGACTGTGGATAGACAGTGAACAGAGGCCACTCTGCTGTAGAGCTGGGGGATTGGAGGAACAGAAAGACAGGGGAAAGATCTACAGTCAGCCTATGTGCTTCCCCGGCAGGAGAGGCCTGTGGTTAGCTGAACTTGGGGGTTGGGAATGAAGCAACAAGGCAGGCAGGGAGGTTAGGACAGCAAGGTGTGTGGGATCCAGGGATGTGGGGCAGGGGGAGGGGGAGGAGAGGAAGGCTGCAGCAGCTAGGGATGAACCCTGGAGGAGAGAAGGGATGGCGAGGGTCTTACCAGTCAGCTTACCTGTTTCCCTAGCCTGCTCAGCCATTGCTTGTTTTTGTTTTTTTCTTCACCTTTAGCACATCAATTTTGATGCCCATGCTTCTCAGTTCACACTCTTCCAATAGCTCTTGCCCCTTTCAAGCCTCGCTCCCACGTCAAAGGTCATCACGAAGGAACAAAAGGAAAGGAGCAGTTGTCTTTAAGTTTTAACTTCTCCTGCAGCAAGTGGCCTGCCAGACAGTCCCCCTAAGGGCTTCTTCCCTGTTTTACTTATCTGAAGGGACTTGCTGATTTTTCTACCTGTCAAAGATGCTAATGTTGGTCTCAACTTGCCTTATCTCTGAGGAAAGTCCGGGAAGAAAGAGTCGAATGGAGTTTGAGTGTAGGTCAGGCAGAACTCAAGTGTTTCCCACAAGCCCTTTCGGGAGGGTTTGACCCAGCATCTCTGTTTGCTATGTATAGTTCCCATGATGCATTATGTACCTAAATTAAACATTCACATCTACAAGCCAGGAGACTATACAATGGGAGTTGCTGGTCTCCTGGCCGTCGTTGCTTGATCCCTTACATTTCCCTCAGTGAGCAGCCTGCCGGGCAGGTGGTTTTCATCTGAATGTACGGAAGCCATTTTTTTTTTATTCTTTGGTGAGCAACACTGCAACAGGATTGTGCTTGTTTTCCATTATATCTGGAAATATGATTAACAAAGTCCATCTGATCCTTCAACGTCTCTGCTGTTTTGCTTTCCGACCAAGTCTTCCTGTGTTGCAGGCTGAGGTTTTTCTCTGCTTCAGCTACTGAAGAGGTGGGGAATTACAGGTTTATACTCTCTAGCCTTTATATAGCTAAATTTGGCTTTTATTCGTGTTCATTTTTTTTCTGACTACTAATTTATAAAAGTGTGAATTTATCCTCTGATCACACTTAAAGGTTTTGCTCTCAGTTTTATTTCTATTTGATTTCCGGTTGTGTACCCACATAGTCTATGTAAAGTACCCACCTTTAATGGACATGAGCATTTCCATTGTTCCCTTTGAGCAGGAATGTGGGTATCTCTAGACAACCAAGGAGGATAATTTTAGGGGCATCATCTCTAAATGGAAAAATCTTTTCTCAAAATACCTTGCATTTTTTCTTGGTGAATTCTCCCTGTGCCAGTAATAATAATAATTCAGATATAGGCATATTGTCATACTTTCCAAAGTGGGTTGGGAAATAATCTTTGTAGTCTGTGTGTTGGAGTCAATGGTATAGAAAGGATAAAGGATAAGGAAAACAAGAAGACACAAATATCAAAGTATATGTGCCTAGCATTCTTTGGGTTTAGTGGAATGCAAGAGAACAAAGAAATGGATTCATATTACAGTTGCAAAATCCTGCCCCACATTTAAGTCTAAATACTCAGTCTCTTCAATGTCACCCGTCATTGTCCTTGAGCTCTCCAGTGCTTGCAACAGCATTGTGCTTCGCACCCCTGGGCAGCTGGCAGATAACACACTGGGGACGGTGCCCATCTCTCCCATCTGCCGGACTCCACGGGAGGGTGTAGTACTCGCTGTCCTCAGAGTCTCTATCAGTTGCTCAGAGAAGAAAAGTAATTCCAGAAACAGGAGACAAGAAAAAGTTGGCTGCCTCACATGTTGCCTTTGAAATTCTAGATGATTCTCAACACTAAAGCTGACTTGATTTCCAGAGTTGCCGACGGAGGTTTTATTTTCTGACCTCTTCCCCGCCAGTTCTTCTTGCCCAGCAAGAAAAGAAAAAACACTGCATGTCCAGTAGAAAACTTGCTCTACGAGGCTCTGAAGATGGGGTGGATAGGAAAAGAAGTGGAGCACTCTCCTGTAACTGAGATGCAGGGGTACAAGGGTAGCCCTCGGGGCCTGGCACCCAGTGTTTGGTTGCAGGTTTAATTTTTAAGAAGATAAGACATAGCATTCATGGCTGACCGGTGGTTTCAGTGGTCATTTGTCTTGAGGATAGCAGACTCTTTTCTAGGGGAATCGAGCTGTGCTGCATGACCTCACATGACCTCAGGCTCGCTGTCTCTGTCCCTCGTTATCTTTATACAGATAAGAACCAGCCATGTGAGAATTGAAAGGAGATAAGAGACCAGGACCTCAGCACTTCTGCTCAAAGCCCCCAGCGTCAGGAGGTATCAGGCAAAGAAAGAACAAGCCAAAGGCTGAGATGTCTGGGAGAAGCCGAGTGGCCCCATTGGTGGATGGGAGGCCAGGCAGAGATAACTGGGCAGCTGCCGGGAGGAACTGGGCCAACCCTGAGCCTCCTGCCATGCTGAGAGGGGCTCGAAAGGTTTAAGGTTGGCATCTTGGACCTGCCAGGACATCCACAGCTTGATGACGGTCTAGATGAGATGGAATGCTCAGCCAATGACCAACCCCGGGAAGTCTCTTCCAAGCCACCAGAAAAGTGTAGGCCCAACTGGTCATCCTGCTGCCATAGCCAGTGAGAGAGTCGATGGAGATTTAAGGCGGGGTCACAGAGTGAAGAGAACACAGAGTGAAGAGAAGTGATGCTTTTAAAGCCAAGGATGTGTCTTACAGGCTAAAGGAAAGTGATGGGACTAGAGAGGAAGACCCATCAGGAAATAAGTGTAAAGAATTAATTAGTTAGTTAGTTAATTAATAATAAGATAATAATGTAATGATATAATAATAAAAATAAATAATAATAACTGTGTTGATTGACAAGGCGAGAAATGCCGTGCAAATGTTTCCTTCGACGCCCCTCGTGTTTGCTGTGAGGCTTGCGGATCCTCTGTGCGTGTCTTTTCTTTTAGCACACTGTGGTTTCCTGTTGGTGTGCTCCTCTTCTGTCCCCTCGCTCCTGCTTTCCTTCCACGGCAGCAGCACGGAAACAAAACATCTGCCAACTGTGTTCTGAGATTAGCTCTGCACAGGATGTGGGGAGAGCATTTTGAGGAGAAAGAGAAAAATCTGACCTTATTCCATCTGTAGAGACTGGGATCACTACAGCTTCGGCAGCACAGAACCTGTCCTGCTAACCTCTGAGTGCTAAGCCCGTGAGTGTTGTGTCTGCTTGCCTGTCTGTATCTGTTGCCCCACAGCTAACCTCACTTTGAACTTCGGGCTGGCCGCAGACAGAGACTGTACAGCATTGCCTTCAGCAGTTTCTTCTGGTTGTCAGATTGCCTTGTTTACTGCACTCTATGGGGGGGGGGGCTGGAGAGATGGCTCAACAGACGATGATGCTCTTAGGGTTTGACTCTCAGCACCTGTGTGGCTCCTCACAACCCTCCCCCAGTTGCCCTCTTCTGGCCTCTGAGGACACTGACCACATGGGGTACACAGAAACGCACACAGGCAAAACATTCATACACATAAAAGGTGCTTTCAATGAAAACTAAACTAAAATAGAATAAAGTAAAATAGGCAGAGCAGCTCTCTGGAAATCACACCTTCCTTTCAGAAGTCTCTGGCATTTCCAAAGCCTGTCTGAAAGTAAGGGACATGAGTTACATCTCTCATCTGGTGTGTTAGGAGGATGCCCGGAAAAAGACTTACAGTTGAAAGCACCGACAGATTCAACAGTCGACGTTTACGACCTGGGACCTCTTTTCCTCTCTTATCCCTGGCTTCAGTCTCTTTAACTTGGGAACAAAGAGTTCTTGGCAATGAATACAACTTTACTTCACTATGCTAGACCAGAGCTTCACAGGCTCTTACAGCACTGCGCCCAGTGCCTGCGGAGTATGGCAGGAAATACAGAAGGAACCCAGACTCCCACACACAGTAGGAAAGAGTCAACCCCAAAGACCCATAACAAAGACCATTTGTACAAGAAACCTGAGCAGACAGCAGAAAGGGGTTTCAATTCTACTACCAATCAGGGAAATTCAAAGTAAAATAAAACAGAGGTGGCATCCTTCCCCACTGGCTAGGCAAATCACCAGTATTGGCTAGTAGACAGATAATGGGAGTCAACCACACACACATTCACAGCCAGAGAAATGTGAATCGATATTTATAGCATCTTAAAGGGCAGTTTCATGTTCTCTATTAAAACTTGGGATGTGGTTAACAATAGCAGAATTTTCTCTTTAACTCCTGGCGACTTGATAATTTAAGTCTCTCAAACAGACTGTTGGTATATTAACTAAAGGAAAAAGAACACAGATTAATGAATATCCAAGCACATGGGAGGTCACACTAAGTCTGAAACTCCAGATAGCTGAAGCTCCAACAGGACTCTGAGCTAAAGGAAAAAGTGGCTTGAGGTGTCTGGTGGTGGTTGCCATGGCCACAGGGAGAAGCAGAGAACCAGGGCCCACAGAGGGAGAAGCAGACTCGAGGCTGGTGCTGCAGTCCTGGCGCTGAGTGTCCTCAGAGGTTCCTCCCCATAATGATGCTATGGGAGGTGCTGTTGGCTTTTAGGAGCTGAGTCACAGTGGGAAGTCTTTGCATTATTGGGGGGGGCATGCCTCCAAGTGGGATTGTGTGTTCTCAACCTATCTGCTTTCTCTTTGTTCCCGGCTCATGACATCACTGGATTGTTCTGCCATGATCTTTCACCCTTGCCAAAATCCCAAAGCAAAGATGCCAGGAGACCTTAGATTAGAGCAGTGGTTCTCAACCTGTGGGTCGGGACCCCCCCACTTCCCAAACCATTTACAGTATGATTTATAACAACAGCAAAGTTACTGTTATGAAGTAAGCTATGAAAATAATTTTATGCTTGGGGTCACCACATCGTGAACTCTATTGAAGGGTCACAGCATTAGAAAGGTTGAGAATCACTGGACTAGAACTTAAGAATCTGAGCTAAGCCAAGTCTTTTCTTATAAGTTAATTGCTTCACCATAGAGGGTTAAAAGAGATAGTGGGGGCGGAGGGAGATACACAGAAAGAGGACAAAGCCATTCTTGCTACATATATGCTCTGTTGTGTCATGACCACAGAAGAATGGATGATTGCTTCTAGTAGTCTCTCCCTGACAGATGCCACTTCCTGAACCTCCACTTCCTGAGAGACAACCTTCCGTATTTAATGAGATATAAGTGGGGGGAAAAGGCAGGGAGAACACTCGCTCCATTCCTCCCACAAGTCAGATAGAATCCCTCCCTGCACCTTCAGAGAAAAAGAGGATGTGGGGCAAGCAGGGTGGGAAGTCAGAGGCTGTCCTTTAAGTTCAGACCACTCAGCTTGTCAGCTCCCATAGTCTGGGAAGTGTTTTCACTTTCTGAAGACATGCATGCATGCATACATACATACATGCATACATGCATACATGCATACATGCACAAGTACATGACCCAACAGTTACACCTCTAGGAAATGTTCATGTGGCTCCAATGAAATACATTTATTATATATTATTTATTACAATGAAAAAATAGAAATTACCTAAATGCCCATTAGCAGATAAATAACTATGGTAGACCTATATTATGCAAAAGCATGCCACATGTCAAAGTGCTTAAATAAATACTAACATGAGAAATTTCTGAGTTATATTATTAAATGCAAAATGTCAGGTTATAAAGTTGGATGTGATGGCTCAGGCCTATATTCCCAGGATTTGGGAAGCAGTGGTAGCCTGGGCTACATAGTGGATTTCAGGCCATCTCAGGCTCCAGAGTGAGACTTTTGTCTCACAAAACAAACAGCAAAGTTTTGACACAATAACAAACTGTCAATATCAGTACATTACAGCTCAATTTGTGTTTTAAAACATTGTTGTGGAATGCTGTCTGTACGGGCATGGCTGCTGCCATCTAGACATGGAAGCGGCTGTAATATCCCACAGTAGAGACCCACAGGAGATTGTTAGTGTTCCCTTACACCGGGGAGGGAGAGCTCTCAGGACAACAAGGCCGTGAACGGGGTTCCAATGATAGCTCCCTGGAGGTAGTGCAGATGTCTCTGCTCTCGGTGACAATATATCAGCGTTGACAGCTGCTGGGGGAAAGCCACTCTTCCTTGGCACACTGTCACCCTCCTCCTGTAGGAAACACCTCCCTCATTGAGCTAAGAAACTCCAGGTAAACCCACTGGCTTGTGCCAAGGTCGTCTCGGATGGTGTCTTGGTTAGGGTTTTATTGCTGTGAACAGACACCCTGACCAAGGCAAAGCTTATAAAGGACAACATTTAATTGGGGCTGGCTTACAGTCTCAGAGGTTCAGTCCATTACCATCAAGGCAGGAAACATGGCAGCATCCAGGCCGGCATGGCACAGGTGGAGCTGAGACTTCTACATCTTGATCCACAAGCAGCAGAAGGGGACTGTGGTCCACACTGGGCAGAGCTTGGGCATATATATATATATATATATATATATATATATATATATATATATAGAGAGAGAGAGAGAGAGAGAGAGAGAGAGCTCAAAGCCCGCCCCTCTGTGACACACTTCTTCCAACAAGGTCACACTGTTTTAATAGTGCCACTCCCTGTGTCCAAGCATTCAAACACATGAATCCATGGGACCATCCATATTCAAACCACCACAGATGGAACAATCTCTTAGGCCTGTCACTGGTATCCTCTTGGGCATTTACTCATATTTCCACAGAACAAAAGACAACACAAATGATATATTCTCCCTAAGGACAAATAGAAAGCATAACCATATATACTCCACAAGTATGACATGTCACAGATCCTCTACTTAAGTACTTTCTATAAGTACAGATACAAAATATTTTATATAAATATACACAAGAGAGTATCCATAAAAACAGAGCCAAAGAATTCATGCCCAACTACCAATAATCACTGTCCCTGGGGTAATACGGCTGCAAAATTTATGACCTAAGGGGGTAATAAACCTTCATTTTAATTCTCTAAATGTTTTTTAAGAAAGAGAAACAAGATAAGCCTACAGAAATAAAGATGAGAGTGACTAGGGAGAAGAGGGAGGAGAGTGTACCTCGTCAACCTTTTTCTCCTCACTTCTTTTACAACTAAGAGATGCTTCTCTGCCGCGAGCACGTTTGCTCAGTGATGTCTCCATGCAGAAACTGCAGCCTCGAAGTGGTGGGAAGAACATTTCCGTGAATGAGAGAGCTAGTGGGATGGCCCAGCTAGAGGTTAGCTTGTCAAACAGGTTAGACCTGATCAGAACACGTGGGGTAAGTATAGACCGTTCCAACAAAAGTGTGAGGGTTTCCTCTCTCTTACGTGGGTAACCTAGTCAATTCAATGACATAGGTTGGCATTTGTTGTATTGAGTGTGTCCCTCCAAGTTCATGCACTGCAAACTTAACGCCAACACAATGGTGGACACTTTAAGAGATGTTTGATTTTTCAAAGATGGTTGACGTCATTGCCACAGGAGCTGGAGAGTTGTGGAGACTGGTGAGGTCATACTGAAGGCGGTGATTGTGTATCCTTCCCCACTCGTTTTCCACCCCCACCCCATCCTTCTTGCCTGTGCTCTCTTGCCCTTCTGACCGGAGTTGTAACATGGACAAAGTCTTTATTGGGTGTCGGCACCTCAATATCAGACTATCAGATGTTCCAGACTATAAGGGTGTCCAGTATAGCTGGGCGTGGTGGCGCACGCCTTTAATCCCTGCACTCGGGAGGTAGAGGTAGGCGAATTTCTGAGTTCGAGGCCAGCCTGGTCTACAAAGTGAGTTCCAGGACAGCCAGGGCTATACAGAGAAACCCTATCTTGGCAAAACAAAAACAAACAAACAAAAAAGTGTCCAGTATTATAAAAAAAAAACACTCATTTTTAATGAATTATCCAGTCTCAGATATTTTAATATAGAATCACAAAATGGACTAAGTGTCCTTCTCTGTTCATGCTACACAATACTAAGGCATGACCACGATTCATCCAAGTTCTGTGACGCTTCATAACAACAGCAACAACAACAACAATCACTGGTTTCCAAGCTCCAGTGAAAAGTTCCTCATTCCCTCCCGGGACTCCATCAGGATGGCCTTTCCTGTCCGTGTTTCTCCTCACTGTCCTGCTCATGGATACCTGGGTATTTCCTACAGACTCTACAGCATGCTCCCTCTTGTGTGGTACCCTCACCCGACCCATCACTGTGCAGGCAGCTGCCTCATGGCAATGAACACAGAAGCCTCCAGTCTCTCCCTGTTACCGAGCTCCAAAGCTGTTGCCCACTGTTCGGGGTTTCTATGGCAGCAGCTTACTCCAGAGAGCAACTTCCTTTGTCCATTTGGGTTTCTCTAACAAAAGTACCGGAAACTGAACGGCTATAAACAGGAGTTTTCTTTGTCAGCGTCCTGGAGGCTGCAAAGTCTAAGGCAAGGACACCAGCGAGGTCAGTACCCATTATGGGCATTGTTGGTTTGCACACTGCCAATTTTTGCTGTGTCACATCAGGGAACAACTGAACCCCGCTTGGGCTCTGCCCTCATGACCCAAACATCCCCGTAAAGGCACCATCTCCCGACAGCAGCATCTCACCGGCTGGGACTGATGCCCAGAAGAGAGCTGTTGATTCCTGCTGACACTTGTATGTTGCTTTTCTCTGGTGGATTGTCTGGAAGTCAGAGCCTAACTCTACTTTGTAACATAGACATGGTAAAAATGACCAACACTCTGTTAAGTGAGAAAAAAACAAACAAACAAACAAACAAACCTCAAAGCCCCCCACCTTTTCATACTGCTGTGAAAACCAGGTACTTAGACATAACTGTGTCTGTGTTAGTCTTTCCTCTATGTAGTTTGCAAACATGTCACACGGGACCAAGAAGCCCTCTAAAGCCAGGTTGGTTTTAAGCTGAGGCTCTCATCCTTAGCAACAGTGTGAGCTTCCCCGCATTTACTTTCTTCTCTGTAAAATGAGAACGATAACAGCAGCTTCAGGGCTGGGGAGATGGCTTCGTAGGTGGGGTTCCGCTTCCGTTGCCCCACAGAGCTCAGGTCGCTCAGGGAGGTTGGACATGGGAGTTTAGTCTGCATTTACTCCAAGCTGGTGCCCGGCGGGTATCGGGCTATGGGAAGTCGCAGACACCGCTCTGGGGTTGGGGAAGCACAGTCTGAGGTTCCGGGGACCGCCAGAGCTGGCTCAGGAGTCCGGAGGCCTGCAGGGAGTCTGTTCTCAGGCTCTTGGGCATGCAGGTGCCGCTGGAGCCGCTGAAGAGCTGAGAATAGAGTAGGGACCGTCACCGGCTGGATCTGGCCCTGGGCGAAGTGGGGCTCTGGCTGAGTTCCATGGGGAAGAGAGTCCTTGGCTCCTTGGCAGAGACTGGCTTGGCTTGGCTTGGTCTTGGTGGTAGCCATGGCTGGGAGTATAGAGAGGCATTCTACTGGAGGTTAGACGGAGGCTCTTTAGGCAAAAGCCTTCGCTCCATTGCTTCCCGCTGGGGATTCCGAGGAAAAGAAGCAGTCCACGGTTTTAAGGGATTGTCATGGTGGGAAATGAATGCGTAAAACCATACCCCACTTCTCAGGGCGGGCCTGAGGTTAAATACCTGTTGCAGGGAGGAATGTCTGGGAAGGAAAGCTTATTGGCTAAGCCCTTCAGGCCTTTAGGTACGTCATTAAAATGGAGATCTGTCTTAAGCCTACATAACCTGTGGTCATGTCCTCCACTTGTGGAGGGGCTTGGGGCATTGCTGATGGCCACAAATCTATGGAGGGCTTCGGCCTCGTGTCAGGAGCTACTGTCCAGGAGTGTGGCCAAAAAAAAAAAAAAACGTTCCTTCAGGGTCACCAGGGTTTCTAACTTTTGCTCACCCAGGAACCAGGCTGCCTTTCATGGTCCCTACAGTCGGTGTACGAGAGGCTGACTATGGAAACTCAGCGATCTGAGTTCAAATTCCTAGCACCCATGCAAAACGCCTGGCATGAGCACAAATGCCTAGGCCCAGAACGGCCCAGCACAGTGAGGAGAGCCGGCTTGTAGGCCAAGCAGCCTCACTGAAATAGCAAGCCTATTTTTATAGAGACCCTGCCCCCCAAAAACTAAGGTGGCCCATGCCAGAGGTGTGGGCATACATGTATGCAAATGCCACAGTGCACACACACAAAAATAATGATCGTGGTGGTGATGAAGATGATGATGATGATCGTGGTGGTGGTGATGATGATGATGATGATGACAAGATGATAACAGCTATTACCATTGAGGGTAACATAAATGAATCCAAGGGGCCCCTGGGACAGGCAAGCAGCGCCTGCTACTTCTAACAAGTCGTCACTTTTCAGAGTGGTATTATGTCTAAACAAGCTTTGTGAGTCCACTCTGGCTGTCATGCAAGCTGGGGTCAGACTGACAGCAAAATGCAGGCCTCTTGCTGAGAAAACTAAGCATTGAATGAATACACCCTCAGGCAGGTACCGGGTGCACACAATGCTGTGTGCCATTCCTTGAAACGAAGACTTCTAATTTGCGTCTTCCCTCCTTCTTGAGACTTTGTGGGTAGCTACTAAGTACATTCTGTTTCTACAATTCATTTTTAAAAAAACTTTTAAGGACATGCATGTGTGTCTGAGTGGGCACATGCGCACCTGACCGTGGGGTCCCTTGGAGGCTAGGGTGTCAGATCTCCTGAAGTCACAGGCAGTGGGCAACCTGACATGTACGCTGGGATCCAAACTCAGTTCCTCCGCAAAAGCAGTGCACACTCTTAGCCTCCAAGCCACCTCTCCAGCCCCCAACTACCCAATAAATTTTAATGCGTTTCCTTCCCGCCTGAGTCAGCCAAAACTCCTGGGCCAACTAAATGCTTTCCTGAAATGGGTGATGAGTAGGGTCAGCCAAAGTCCTTTTTGAGAAGAAAACTCACAGCTGAAACATTCACGGCTCTTTGGATCATGTAACTTCCCGTCCCCTTCTTGTTTCCAAACTCCACTAGAATCCACCGATGGTTTCCCAAAGCCTAGCTCAACGGCTGTTTGGTAAGGTGTATCAAGGAAGGACCCTCTCTACCTGTATGTTACATTGTGATGTAGTCAAGGACTATGTGCTGGGCAGAGAGATGATCCACAGATGAAATAATTCAGCGGAAACCGAAGCCTGAAAACACCCTGCAGGATATAAATCTAACTCTCGGGGTTCCTAGGGAGGTAGGAAGGGATGGAGCTATTTCCACAGTGCGTGGGCTTGTGTCTGAGCCAATCACCCTTCCACCCCCAAGGGAAGTGTCCCCTCTACGCATTTTATATCCCAAGTCCTGCTTGTTCCCCTTTAACCTCTGGAACCTGCAGAGTAGTCCATAGCATTCAACATTTAGTTTCCTACTCCAATTGTCTGAATGCGGATGTCAGTCTGAAGCCTTGAAAGGTGTGTTTAGAAACATAACTTTCAAAAGTGATTGGCATGCCTTGCTTGAAAGTATAACTAATATGGCATCCGATTTAACCATACTGCCTAAGACAATAACAAGCCAATTAAAAATATAAAAAATGTATGTAGAGATTCAGGATAGCCATAGCAAAAATCATGGCAATGGTCTATAGATGAGTGAAGTTCCTGAGTGCCTACATCAGGGTAAATTTTCTGTCCAGAGTTCTAGGCTTTTAGAACACGGAACTGGCAGAAGCCTTTAAGAGTACCTGAGTTCAAACCCTCATGGGAGGAGAAAATGGATTCATGCAAGCTGTCCTCTGATCTCCACATGCATGCCATCACTTGTACACATGTGCACACGTGTGTGCACACACACACACACACACACAAATATAAGAGTCTCTGAGATAGCACATGAGGAAGGAAACACCTGGGCTCTGGCTGTTGCCCACAGACTGGTATATAGCACACAACATCTACAATGGGAAGAACACCCAGGACCAGCCAGAGGAGGAGCCAGAGCAGGAGCTGCAAGACCAGGACAAGTACCTTGTGAATGAGTCCGCCTGCATCACAGATGAGACAGGACATGTGTTGGCCAGGTAGCTGATGGCACTCAGTGGCCCATGCTGGGGGCACTGTGCTTGGATCACCCCCACCGAATCCCCCACTGCCAGTGTGCCAAGCCTGGCCTGCTGCACCATTTACTGCACCTGGCAGCCTGACCCTTGATGCAAATACCAAGCATGGTGTTTGTAAACTGTTCTGTTGTCTTTGTACACACTCACTTCCATGACCTGCACAGAAACACTGCCCCAGGCAGCAACACTGGATGCCTGGTTTACAGTGGAAAGAAGTGTATGGACTCTTCCCCATAGGATGTCAAGAGAGCAGCAGTCATTGCAGATGCCCCGATGGCCCACAGATCTTAAGGGACCAGGAGCAATGCAGCCACACTTTGGGTTTGCTTGGTGGGACAGTGGTGTCAAGAAGGCATTGTGTTTAATACTAATTATTTTTTGAGCAGCATGAACTGAGGATTTATTCAGCTCGTTATAGATATTGAAATGTCTATTTCTATGATCTAGGCTGTGGAGGTCTGACTGGGCAATAGAATGTGGACAGAAGCCAATGCTATGTGTGCATTTGAGTATATGCCTAAATTATACTATTCAAAAGCCAACCAGAGCTACTGATGATGAAAATTATTTTTAATTTTATTCATCAATTAAATAAAATTAATTTCAATTAAATTAATAATTTAATATAAAATATTTCCAACATTTACATATATAATAAAATCATAAAGTGTCAGCCTTATTTCTTCTGTTACTAGTCCCTGCCAGAGAAGGAAGCAATATAGACATTTGCTTCTGAGCTTATATGAATTATGCTGCTAACCTTGCCACATTGAAACGCTTGCTGCCAATTTTTACCTTTACAATTGTTTTCCACGGTTTAAATAAAGTTTTTGTAAAAGTGAAGAAAATATTAGCAACCTTGGGATGATAATGCTCCCCCTAAGAGCCATGGAACATCTAACAAAAACCTCAGTGCCATGCCTGAGAAATGTTTTCTCAAGTTTTCAGTCAGCGAAGCCAAGACACCTCTAAGACCATACAGGCCATTGGGATTGCCTTTGGTTGCTCCCAGAATTTGAAGATAAGGCCCTGCTGCTGGAGACATGATGCACTTTGGACACAGGACGCCCTGCTGCTGGAGACATGATGCACTTTGGACACAGGACCTGGAGTGTTTGAGCTCATCCCTGACAAGCGACTCTCAGTGTCAGAAGGCACGGAGCAAGCCAAGCATGTGGTAGTCCTATCTAAGTGCAAAGCCCAGAAACCACAGCCGTGACTGGACCGGCAACATTTCCACAGTGGTGAAATACTGGACTGTTTCCACTGGTGAAATCCTGGCCCCTTTATCTCCAGGGTTAGGGAAGGGTTAACGATCTAAGCGCCTCAGAGGAGCTGAGAAGCTCCAGACAGAAGGGTCGACAAGCTGATAGCATCTGAACGCAGTCACGATCCCGGAAGCCCCTGATAAGAAGGTCAACATCTCAATCTGCACTGGCATTTACAAGTTCAAGATGCAGAGGAACGGATGTACGCTTCCGCGTCCAAAGTTCCCTCTCTGCCCTATAAAACCCTGTAAGTCTCCCCGCTCCCGTGGAGAGACCCTTTCCTGTTGTGATGAATGACGACCTACTTCCGTTGAGGTGGGCCCTTCGCTGTACTTTCATGTTGCCTCCTTCTGTCCCCACCTAACATTTGGTATTGAAAACCCAAGAGGGGGTTTAGGGCTCCTGTGTCCCACTCGCCTAGCAGTCGTTTCCCTCTCTCCTTCTCCATCTCCCTCCCTTTCCTGATACCCACCCATTGAGAGTGTGGTTTACTTGGCTTACTTTAAACTGAACAGCTGCCTGTTGCAACTGGAAACCTCTGGGCCTTGGGGGCCTTTGCCTACATAAGTGGTGCAAGCCCCATTCTGGGGTGTTATTGGCATGCCACATAAATGGGGCTTGGGTTCTTTGTATAACCCATCTCTCCATCTATCCAGAACAGAGGCTCTTGGCTGTTTGTTTGTGTACCTGAAGTCCACAGACCACCATCTCCTGCAATTCATGCTTGCTCCTGAACCCAGGTGACAACTTGGGGAATGAATGTTCTCCTCCTTTTTCATTGACCTTCTGAAATGGGTTCCAAATTGTCTGTGCCCGAGAACACCCTTTGGTGTGCCTGAGATCAAACTTCAAAACTTTAGGTCTATCCAGCTTCAGACCCCCCCCTAATTCTTACGTAGCTCTCGGTTCAGATCTGGCCCCAACATCACTTAGGCAACAGCCACAACCGGACCTGGACTGAATATTTTCCATTTCCAAATCCTCACTGGCTTAAAGGGCTTCATCAGACGAAACAGCAAATGCTGAGATTCCTACCTCACATCTCCTTTCACCTCCACTCCTGACCTTTGCTTTGTTCCTTCACTTCTGCATCACAGCTCAAACTTCTAACCCCACTCCTAAGCTCTCTGTGATATTAGTCCGCTAGTGAGCCTGTGCCCTATTCAACTATCCTCACACTCTGCCTAACTGTTCCCCGTGGACAAACTGATGACTCTTTCATCTCTTTGACACATAATGTGCAATTGAGGTCTGAGACCTCTTCCTCCCCCCCCCTCCCCTAACTTAATCCTGCCCAGAACAAAAAGACACTTCTGGTTCATACGGTTGCTGACGTTCTTTAATCATTCCAGGTGTGGCACAGTAAAATACCATCTGCTACGGCACCGACCAGGAGCTGCTAAGGTAAAAGCAGTGACATCAAGAGCAGAGGACTCCCAAGTACTAAGTGACTTTGGCAAACGGCCCTGTGCTGTCGGAGTTCACCGAGCGGCCATCCGGGAGATGGGGTTTGGCCCTCCCATTTCAGACTCAAGCATGTCCGTGTCACAGTAACTGGTCTTGGGACAGGCTAGCCTCCTGACTGTGACAAGGAAGAGAATGAAACAGCCCGAGAGGTAAAGGTGCTGTGCCCTGAAGGATAGTTAACCAGTGAGCCAGATCCAGCTTAAGCTATTGTTATTTATCTCATCATACAGAGACGTCTTTAGGAAAACCAACTACCATAAAAAGGACACAAAGGTGAAAGCTAGCCCCCCGACTCTGTGTCGGGGAGAAAGGATACAGCAGCATCATTGGCCATCCTCCAGCTGGGCTGGTAACATTGCTTACTGAAGTTCAGAACGGTCCTCTCCACCTGGGAACAAACTTTGGAGTTTTTAAAAGCACCTTCATTTCTTTTTCTCTTATCTCTCTTGCAACCCTGAGAAAGACCTCATGCTATGATTCTGGCAATGCTAACAGCAACATATAAACTCCTTTTCCTTGATCTGAGACCATGGAGTTCCTTCCTCCGTTTCTTGTTTTGCTAGCTGCCAAGGCTGTAGGTACAGTCTCCTATGTCCACGCTAACCCAAATAAAGTATCCTTTTTTTAAAGGGAAAGGTATAATAGTCCACATTTAATCTGTGAGATATGTGAACTCCACAGGGACTTATGCCCTGATAGGACGTGGGCTCACTAGATCATGGGGGTGAATACAACAAAAATGGAGACATCCATTAAACTTCCAATCCCACTGTAACATCAGACAATAACCAAGGTAGTTTTTGTCATTTTAATGGTTTGTGGAGTTTTTTGTTTTTTTTTGTTTTTTGTTTTCTTCCGAGACAGGGTTTCTCTGTGTAGCCCTGGCTGTCCTGGAACTCACTCTGTAGACCAAGCTGGTCTCGAACTCAGAAGTCTGCCTGCCTCTGCCTCCCAAGTAGACTTATAAGTGCTCAAATTTTTAAGAAACAAAAAAAGTGGTTAAGTGGGAGCGTGTGTGCACATGCATACACAACCACACGCACGTGCATGTGCACGCGCGCGCGCGCGCACACACACACACACACACACACACACACACACACACACACTAATACAATTAAAATATGTAGACATGTAAGTTAAACAAAGAGAGATGGATCCTGAACATTTATTTGGGACAATTAACATGAGTTTTAAATTTTTTAAATTTTAATTTATATATACTTTTTAAAGGGGAATAAGAAGAGTGAGCTCTTTCTATATGACTATCTCACTACTAAAAAGCCTTCCTGCACACTGAGTAAAACCTCCTCAGTGGAGGAAACAAGCCCGATTCTTTGGCACAGGAAAGGACTTTCTGACTAGAACACTAATACCACAGGCATGAAGACCAAAATTCATGAGACCTCATCAAGGTGAGAACCTGCTTACCGCAAAGGGCAGCATCCTTTAGGCAAATCGGCAGCCTACACCATAGGTTAATATCTAGAATGTATAAAGAACGGAACAACCTAATCGTGAAGAAACAAAACTCAACTAAAAACTGAGATCTAGAATTAATCAGAGAATTCTCAAAAGAAGAAACACAAACGTCTGTGAAGCACAATGGGCTATTTATTAGTCACCTATTAAGAAAAACCAAGTTTGCAGGTAAATCGATGGAACTATAAAAAATTATCCCGTGTGAGGCAACCCAGACTTCAAAATAAAAAATCACATGTTTTCTCTTATATATAGATACTAGCTTTTATATGCTTTAAGAATTTTTTGATAAGTTTGCTACAATACAGATAACCACACAGGTTAAGTACTCAGTAAGGGTCCAGGGTGGAGAATGGGATCGTGCAGGAAAGGGGGAATAGGGTGTATTATGATGGAGAGATAAAGGGGAAATGGAACAGGAAAACCAAACTGCGAGGGACCAGGAGAGCGGGAGGTAAAATGGAGATCGCAATGTTTCTCCGTGTGGGTCGGTCTTAAAACCACAACCACTGACTTACAGGAGGCTCACAGAAGGAACCTGAAAACCCGGCGAGGAGTTTACTGATAAAACACCCTGAGGCCTTTGAATTCTTTAAGAGGGAAGATATTTGTTAGCTTTCTATTTAAAGTGTATGTTAAAGCAGTAGAAGAGTCGGGAGTGGTGGGCCCTCAGGAGGCAGAGGCAAGTGGGTCTCTGAAAGTTCGAGGCCAGCCGGGTCTACAGAGAGAATTCCAGGGCTACACAGAGCAAGCCTGTCTTGAAAGACCAAAGACAGAGACAGAAAAAGAAAAAAAGTTCATACAACCCAAACATGCCATTCCTATTCACGGTAAATGCTTTATAATCTTGTGTGTGTGTGTGTGTGTGTGTGTGTGTGTGTGTGTGTGTGTGTTAGAGAGAGACAGAAACAGAGCGAGTGTGTCCGGGCATTAAAGCCAGGGCATCCTTCACGAACATGCTAGGCAGGCGCTCTGTCCTGGGTGACCCCCCTCTGCACAGTCCTCTCTTTGCTTTTTATGTTGAGACAGTGTCACTAAACCCTCAGGGCAGCCTTGAACTTTTAGTCTTCTTTGCCTCAGCCTCTCCTCCCAAGCAGCTGGGATTAGGAGACCACGTCTCTAGGCCCCACTTCCGGGAGGGTTCTCTTTTTAAAGTCCTTTTCTCAGAGGACCCCTGCCCCTGACTGTCTCTCCAGATTGGCCTTTGTTTCCTCCTTCCGAGCTAAGTTTAAGAAAGGCCTTGCCTAAGAATCTTTTGCAGGGAAGGGGATAGTGAGCTGGGGAAACCTGTCTCTTGCTTTCGAGATCCCAGTTAACAAACGTGTCATAAGTATAAAGGCCCAACCTGGAGAGCGCAGGAATGGAAGGTCAAGTTCCAACGAGAGTTAGGTGATTTTGGTTTCGCTCTCGTCCGCACGGTGCTCCCGGTCCCCTTCACGTCCGTGCGTTTCCTTAGGATTGACGCCTGGCCAGAACACCGGTGAGCTGCACCGGGCTCAGCTCCAGATCGGGCTGCACCCGGTTCGGCTCTCCCCACCCAGCCCACGCAGGAAGGCCTGCGGCCATGGCGGTTAGAGCCATCCATCCCCGGCTCATTAACCCACCATTCCGGGTGTCTGTAGTGCTTTTTCTCTACGCTAACGTGAGGACAGCCCAGGCCCTTGGTGAGACTGGTCACACCACCACCGTAGCCACCTTACCGAAGGCCGGCGGAGAGTCGCAGCTTCGCCGCTGTCGTTTCAAGCTTATTGTTAGTTTCGGGAATTTTGGGATTTCCCCCTTTTCAAATAGGCGCATCTACCCTTATTTACCTTATTTTTATTTATTAGTTTATTATTAGTTTATCCGTCATTGCCGCATCGTTAATGACAATCTTAAGTCGTTTTGGCAGCTTTAAAAAAAATAAAAAGGCTGTAATACTTTTCATCTGTACAAAAGGTAGTCGGGACGGTATAGGCGCTAGGGGGTTCTGCCATGTAAGATTATCTCCACCCAGCACCCTTCGGCTCCCAGCTCGGCTCTGCCGTAGGTAGGAAGGCCCCCGTTTCTCCGACCTTGAGAATGTTCTAGAATTCTCTCCGCCGGCCTAGCTTGTTTCTGGACAGCCTACAAGGGAAACGCTCGCCCTGCAACCTAAGTTCCACTGGCGGGAGGGCTCTTCTCTCGTGTGGTCACCGCGGTGTCCTTGGTACCGGATAATTCGGGCGTTTATTTAAAAGGGGGGGTCAGAAAAACCTAAGTCCCGACCGCTGACGGCCCGGCCCGGGAGGCGTGAGGCGCGCCTTCCACATGCACCCGGGGACTCCACCTTCTCAGTGTGGCTGAGAAAAGGGGGTCGAGGGGACGGTCCGGCCAGGCTCTCTGGACGCCGCCCCGTTATTATTTTCTATTTCTGCGGGCATTTTTGTAAATTGCGAATTCGGCCGCCGAGCTTTGCGGACGGGCTGACGCTACGCCTTCGAGGCGCCATTTTGAGGTAATGACTTGAATTAAAAAAAAAAAAAATGCTTTCCTGACACAACTCTGAGCACCCGTCCTGCCCAGGGCTTCACTTCAAAGGGGTTTCGGACACTCGTGGGGGAGCTGGGGAGTGTCCGTCTGTCTGTCTGCCTGTCAGTGGGGCTCGGGGCCTAGCTCGGCAGTCGAGCCGCCCCCCACCCCCACACCAAGCCCCTTCGGGTCGGTAGCCATCGCGCATGCTCCATGCGCACCCCTCACGCACTCCGTGGGCGACGTGGGTCCCCCGGCCCCCCTCCTGCGAGGCCCGAGCGCCGCCGCCTATTGGCTGGAGCGCGTCACGAGGCCAGCCACGCACAGTCATCCCCGGCGGGGCGCGCAGCCCACGCCTCAGTGACTCGGCGACCCTCGGCACGCTCGCTTCGGGCTCCGCTGTGTGTCCGTGGCCCCTCGGCCCACGGCTTCGCCTTCCACCGCCGCCTCGCCCGTTGGCCGGCCAGGCAACCACCTCAGCCACCCCCGTGTGGCTTCTGCTCCACCTTCGAGGTTTTACCACCCGAAGTCCGGCCGCCATCATGGTGAGTCGAGGGCAGCGCCCCCCGGGGTGGCAGTGCAAGACCAGCCGGAGGCCGCAGCTTCTTACACGGAGGTTAAAAGTCGGCTTTTTCTCCCCTCAGCCCCCGGGGTAGCGCAAAGAAGTGGGGAGAGGACAAACATGGCGGTCCCTTCATATTTCCGGTTCTGGGTCCCCCCCCACCCACCGGACAGCCCCCAGGGTGAGGCCTGGAGGGCGAGAGTCGCGGCCTTGCTGCCTTTGCGGCCTACCGAGGGGCCGGGCCTCAGGGGAGATGGCGGGCGCGGCCCTGGGGACCTCGGGCTGCCCCGGGCTGGGCCACGTGCACGGCCTGGGCGTCACGTGACGGTCCTTTCCCGCCTCCGGGGCCGCGGTGCGGGCAGGAGTAGAGAGGCTTTGGGCGAGGCCCGCCGCGGCCCAGCTCCTAGGCACGAGCGCCCCGGCTTCCGGGGCGGCGCGGATGGTCGCCTCCGCTAGGTGGCGCCGGGGCCTGCGGCCTGGCGGCTTGGCAGCCGCGTCGAGCGGGACACCCCCCCCCCCAGGCGAGGCGAGCGTGGTTATCCGGAGGCTGAGGGCGGGACCTGCGCCGGCCGCCATTGGCGCGGCCCCGTTGCCCGTGGTGCCTGTGGGTGGGGTGGAGGCGGCTTTGCGGGAGCTGGGCGTGCGTGGGCAGGGGGAGGAGCCAGAGGCCTGAGCCGGGCAGGGCCGGGGGTCGCGGAAAGAGGGAAGGGACAGCTCTGCTGCATCCCCGACGCCACCGCCAGGAGGCTGGCGGCTCCAGGCTTGCTTGGGCTACTGGAAACAAACGTCGGTAGCCATTTAGTCACAAATCCGTTAGGTGTTGCATATTCGTTTATCATTTTTTTCCGTTTTCGAGGTAAAGGAAGAAATGTATACAATTTATGACCGATGTTAAATTAAGTTGAAGTTTAAATTAAGCATTTATAATGTGAAATAGGTAATTGTCTATCACAATAATATAAATCGCACAAAATTGGACAGTTTTCTCACTACATTAGGGTTAAAAGTTTGATGACTGCAGACTTTATCTTGGCCAGTATTTGTAACATACATGGGAATTTGCTTAGCATAGTGATTTAATTAATTCCAAAAAGTGTTAATCCTGAAATCTTTAATAACAGTATTCTCAGCTTCTAGCTATATTTGATATGTGGATTTTCCAATATAATGAAGAATGTTACTGTACAAAATAGGCAAGTTTTTGTGTGCTGGTTAATTGCTGGTATTCTAATATTTCTTATAGCTTATTTGGAGGTATAATTAATATGTCTTTAATACAGTTTTCAGTATGCTATTTTAGTCCATTGATGGGTAAAATACTTTCCCACCAGGGTCAGTAGTGGGCATTTAGGTGTGTGGAAATTTTCAAGTATTGGGGGCAGCAGGGGCCAGATGCCAAGGCAGGAGGATCACTTGAGCGCTTTAGAAGTTCAGGTCAACTCTGGCAACATAAGACGTCATTTAAAATAAATAATTGTACTTAAGAAATAGCGGCATGAGTTTGAAGCCAGCCTGGTCTACATAGCAAGTTTTCTGGCCAAGCCAGAGTTACATAATAAGACCCTATCTCTTAAGTATAAAATTACACTTTCTTGAACATCAAACTGACAAGTATTTGGTTGTAGAGTGGTTTTAGTCATATTTTAAAAGTAAAGCATCTATCAGTTGTGGGTGTTTTACTTATTAAGCATACAGTAGGGATTAGGTCTTATTAAAATGGAGTTCTTTGCTTTCTTGGTTTTGAGTGCCACCTACTGGATAAGGACTAGGATATGGTGTGCCTTCTTTAATACATAACACACTATTAAGATAAGACAGATTTAATATTTACTCCGATGAAGCAGGTAAAAAGCATCCTATAATATTTAATGCTTTATTTTCCTCCTTGTTAAACTTTTCTCAAACGTCCATTTTACTTTTGTATAAAGAATACAATTAGACATTTAAGGGTTTTTTTTTTTCTTCCTAATTTTTAAGGAAGGAAACCAAGATTTTGAACAATGGAAAGCAAGTTCTTCCCAACAGTTATTTGCCTCTTCAGTTCTAGAAGTGCCATAAAAGGATTTTTCATCATATCCCTATTCAGGTTTTGGTCCTACTAACACATTGTTATGGGAATCATTTGCTATGGAAATATCCCTGGCTGCCTACCAGATGCCAGAAGTTTACCTCACTGGTGACATCCAGAAATGTTCCTAGACATAAGTACCCCTGCAGTACTGAGAATCAGTGCATTATAACTTATACTCTGGTTAACTGGTAAAATATTGTACTTCTAAGTTGAAATGCATCCATGTATTGTGGTATAGACAGCAGTAAAAAGGATTATCAAATTAAAATATATCCTAAGGTCATCAATACAAGGAGAAATTGAGAGGTGGAGTCCTATAAAAATTACAGAACTATTGTTTTATGTTTTGAGTTTATTTTTGAATAAGAAATTGAGTAGAGATGGATAGATTTTCTATTAGTAAATCAAATCTAGTCAGGTTCTAGATAGTCCAAGATGAATAGCATATGTAGTATTTCCGTTTTGGATTAAACTTAAATCATAACATAGTAAAAGAAGGAAAAAATTTAATAATTTTGCTGCCTGCCATTTCATTGTCGTGAAAGGGGATTTACTGTTCAAAGAAATAAGGTAGTTCTCAAATAGTAATATAAAACAGCAAATAAGGACTTAAGTAGATAAAAACAAAAACAGATTTGACAATTTTTCATTTCTAAAATTTTTATGAAGTTAATCTTTTAAAAACAAATGAACATTTTTTAGCTTCTTGACATGTATACATACATATAAACAAGTTATGTATACTAGCTTTCCCTTAATGCTCAGTATCATTGTCAGTTTCATAAGTGGATTTTGAGTGGGTGTGACATAATAGTTTACTAAAATTCCATCCAGTTAATAAAGTCAGCCAAGATAGTAAAATTTGGAGGGAAAAACTTTTTCTAACTCCATTGAAAATAAGTTTAAATACAGGATACTTAACTCTTATTAGCATACTACCTTATTCTTTATAAAATGAGTTCACCAATTAGTCCTTCTCAAAGTAACCTACCAGAGATAACACTCTGGCAAATATGCTGCTCATAATTTAGAGACATAAGGGGCTGGAGAAATGGCTCAGCGATTAGGAGGAATGACTGCTCTTCCAGAGGTCCTGAGTTCAAATCCCAGCAACCACATGGTGGCTCGCAACCATCTGTAATGAGATCTGATGTCCTCTTCTGGTGTGTCTGAAGACAGCAGCAGTGTATAATAAATATATAAATCTTTTTAAAAAATTTTAGAGACATAAATCTAGGTATTTGACTAAGTCCATTTTTGTTGTTACCTCTTCTATATACACACATTCCCATTAAGTTCTTTAGCAAAATCATGTTAATCACTTAAGAATCTACTGTATGAATTGGCAATGGAGCTTATATGGTGTTAGTCAAGAAACAAAGAGCTATTTCAAAACATGCTTTGAACACAATAGTATTAGGGAATAGGAACCTGTGATGTGTCAGTAATTTCTCATAATTCATTTACTTCTAAAATCAGTCACATTAATATGGGCGTGTTAAGGTTATAGAATTTATATTAATTTGATACTAGAAAGGCAAGGAAAAAAATTGATTTAAGAGTTTGATACTTTTTTGTTTGGGGTATTGAACAGCTGTGTTGTTTACTTTGGGTTCTTACTATGCTTTTGATTTAAGATACCCAGTAAAATGGAAATTTAGTAGTAGTTCCACAATGGTTTTATTCTTCACAGAACTTTTTACCAAGTTCGTCAAATAAAATCTTTTCATAAACTGTAAAGTGGGCATTTTTCCACAATATAGTGTAAAAGGTGACATGAATAGGGCAGAGATGGATCAGTTGTTAACAGCACTTTTGCTACTCTTACAGGGGAGCCTTGTGACAGTTCACAGTTCTAATTTCAGTTCCAGGAGATCCAGCTTCCCCTGGCTTCTGCAGGCACTAGCACACACATGGTGCACATACATACAAGCAGACAAAAAGTTTATACATGTTTTAAAAATGTGTTGTGTTAGTGTTCTGTTGCTGTGAAAAGATACCATAACCATAGTGGGTCTTGCTTTCAGTTTCAGAGCATAGTTCATTATCAACATGGCCAAAGCATGGCACATACAGGTGGACATCATAGTGGAGAGAGAGCTAAGAGTTTTACACCCAGCTCCACAGGCAATAGGAAGAGAGCCTCTGGGCCTGGCTTGGCCTTCTGAGACCCATTTCCAGTATCATACTTATTCCAACAAGACCATACCGCCTAATTTTTTCAAATGGTGACCCAAGCATTCATTCTGTAAGCCTATAGGTGCCATTCTTAATTCAAACCACCATACTTGTTTTAAAAATGTTAACAGTAAGGAGGATATTTCTGAAAGTACTACCCTTTTATTTAATTTCCATGTCAGTTCTCTAATTGCTTTAAGTCCTGAAGCTAAACTACACTATTGCTAGCTAATTTAGGTTAAGTACAAAAGGGTTTTGCATAATTGGTCATGTTTGTCTATATGTGTGTGCATATATATATATATATATATATATATATATTTTAAATTGTCTATTTTACAAATTTCAGTCTGCCACAACTTCTGAGGCTCCAAATTCAGCTGTCTCCAGGGAGGCCAGTACTCAGTCTTCATCAGCAACCAGTCAAGGATATGTTTTGCCAGAAGGCAAAATCATGCCAAACACCGTTTTTGTTGGAGGAATTGATGTTAGGGTATTGTATTCATATTTCATTCAAACTTTTAATGAAATTCTGAAGCCACAGTTTCATGTTGGTGTTGGGGTAGGAAGAGGTGGGAGGAGTGCTTGAGCCCAGGAGTTTCAAGAGGCACCTGGGCAACATAGTTGAGAGCTAGCTCAATAATTTTAAATATTTAAAGTGTTGTGGACATTGGGAGCTTATGTGTAGACCTAAAAGGATTTTCTGTTGTTCTAAATTTTATGCAGGTTTGGTTTTAATACATAGAAATTAAAAATATACTCAACAAAATGGAATAGTTTGCGAATACTAGAGATTGACTTTCACATAATCAAATATCTTTTTTACAATTGTAAGTTTTGAATGCTTAATTTTTACTCTTGAAATTCAATTCTTTTCCATAGATGGATGAAACCGAAATCAGGAGTTTCTTTGCCAGATATGGCTCAGTAAAAGAAGTGAAGATAATCACTGATCGAACTGGTGTGTCGAAGGGGTATGTAAACATACTTCAAGCTACTATTTATAGAACTAAGTATGGCCAGAGAGATGTCAGACAAGACTTAAAATGGGCAAGTGAACTACTGAAATTGTTGCTTTTAATAATTTGTGGACAGAGTGTTTTTTTTTTAAAAATCAGTTCTTTTGCTAGTGCTTGTATTTCAATATTTTCTATTTTGCACAAATGGATTAAAATAGTTATTTCTTGACACATTCCATACTATCTTAAATTGTAGTTGTCTTGCCTTAAATAATAAACATTTGTTAATGAGTGTTAATATTATCACATTCTGACATTACTAAGAAAACTGGTATTATAGAGGATCTGTGTGTTTCAGTATATTTATCACAATATGTTGATCTTTTATTATCATTTTCTGTTACATGGGATGTTAGGTCTAAACCATGGTACTATGTAGTTACGATTTTGTATTTCATTTGTTTTTCTAGCTATGGATTTGTCTCATTTTATAATGACGTGGATGTGCAGAAGATAGTAGAAGTAAGTAACAGTCTTTTGTAAAACTCTTCTTTAGCTATGCTTTAGTGTTGAGTAAGTCCTGGATCTTCAATCTTACATGAAATACAGAGAAAATAGGCTTCCTTTCTGTTTAAGATCAAAATGTAATTTTATGTAACTTGTCAGAACATGCTTGCTTGGAGGCCTCTAGCTTTATCAGATTAGAAAAGGGATTTGATGCATTGTGACACTTTGGCTAAAGTAAGGCTAAGCACAATAGTGTTTGCCAAAGTCTTAGAAATGAAAGATTAAAATTATTATGTGTTACTATTTTTAGTCACAGATAAATTTCCATGGTAAAAAGCTGAAACTGGGCCCTGCAATCAGGAAACAAAATTTATGTGAGTAAAACCAGAAGTTTTCTTGATGAAACTGCTTAGGTTTTCAGAGAACTCAATGTAACTTTTGTTCTTTTTACTTTTTTAAAGGTACTTATCATGTGCAGCCACGTCCTTTGATTTTTAATCCTCCTCCTCCACCACAATTCCAGAGTGTTTGGAGTAGTCCAAATGCTGAGACATACATGCAGCCTCCAACCATGATGAATCCTATCACTCAGTATGTTCAGGTAAAAGCTGCCTGTATTTTTTTCTTATATTCAATAGTCTTTTTTAAGTTCTGAAATTTATGCACAGTTGGGATGTTAAATGATAACACACTCATTCTTTATTGGAATACTTCAAGTATTGGGATTTTGTTATTATTCTCATTTTTAGTGCTTTTTATGCTAAACTGAAATGGCTTCTCTGAAAAAAAGTTAAATTTGAAAATGTTTTTAAGTATTAGAAAATAGTTTTGTAAGTTCTCTTAGTTGATACCTTCCCGAAGCCCATCAGTTACTTTATGTTGTACTTGCAGTGCTTTTCAAATGCTTCCTCATGTAAGTTGTTGACATCTGGGTTTATTTTGGTTCTAGAATTGTTAGTTTTTTTTTAATTTGTCTGTAATTGTCTAACACTTAAATTTCCATGCTTACTATGTATAGATACATTGGTACATTTTACTTTTTCAATTTGAGAGACTTTTGCCAGAAAAGAAAAAGATAATAGTAAAATCTTATATATTTATATGTGTGGAATATAGTTGGTATCTTATCTTACTTTTCTTGCTGTTGTATGACTTAGAAGAAAATCACTTATTCCTAACTGATACAAGGTGTCCATATGTGACCTTGCTTTCATTCAATATACAAGTATAGGAAACACTGATTTATCCTTTTTTCTAGTTTCAGATTATAATTCCCTTAACTTTTAGAAATTAAATACAGAAGAAAATCATAAATACCAGAGGGATATTAGAGATTATCTGCTAATGTTGCTGTTAATAATACTGTGCAGAAGTGTTTTTATAAAAGAATAGAAGATAAATTAATTTAACTCCTCTGCTAGAACTAGATAATCAGTGTACAATGACATCCTAAGGGAGTTATTGGCTTGGAAAAGCAGTCAATTAACATTGTCTTTTCTTCCTGCCTGCCTAATAGGTTATCATTTGAAAAATACTTTCTTCATAAAACCAATCATTTATTTAGCACCTATATTTCTAGTTATATTATTGCTATATATATGAAAAGAAAAAATTGTATTTTTGTTTTATCGTGAATTGATTTACTTTCTCAAATAATTTTATTCTTTTTTTTCCTGTGTACTTTACTCTTAGGCATATCCTTCTTATCCAAGTTCACCAGTTCAGGTCATCACTGGATATCAGCTGCCTGTTTATAACTATCAGGTAGTTTTTATCTTACTGAAATTTTTTTTCTCACATATCCTGACTATGGTTTCCCCTTGTAGTCCTCCCAACCCCCCACTTCCATCCCATTCTTACCAACTCCTTATAAACAGGTTTCTAAGGTGTCTTAGTGTTCTATTGCTGTGAAGAAACATAATGGCCACAGCAATTCTTATAAAAGAAAGCACTTAATTGGGGCTTGCTTACAGTATTATGTAAGGGATAATAAAATCAAAGCAAAAACTAATGCATCAGAATTAAACAAAACAAATGGAAGGAAAAGAGCCCAAGAGAAGGTACAAAAATTAGAGATTCATTCACAAACTCATAAATCTCATAAAAATACTAAATTGGAAGCCATAATGTCTATGCATAGGACATAGTGCATGTTTGTGCAGGCCCTGTGTATGCTGCATCCATCCCTGTGAATTCATGTGAACTTTGATCATGTTGATTTAGAAGGCCTTGTTTTCTTGGTGTCCTCCATCCCCTCCAATTCTTACACTCTTATCTGCTTCTTCCCCAGGCTTCCCTGAGCCCTAAAGGGAGGGATTTGAATCATCAGATAACTTAAGGGAAAGAAAAATAATTTGGGATATTAGTGTAGTCTGTGTTTATATAAAATTGCCACATAATATTGATTTAAAATAAAAGGAAAGTAGAAGTAATCTATAATTCAGGCATCAATATTATTTAGAGATTCAGTATTTTTTGTTATTTCAGTATGCATTCTTTCACTGCTGTCAAATACCTGAAAATTCAGGCTGATTTTTATAAATTTTTATAGGGTAGGTTGAAATAAAAATATTACCCAGTTCTTAGAGCATCCCGAATCTGATAGTGTTTAATTGGGATGGATGCTGTGAAATAGTAGTTCCATAAATTTCTTCCAATAGATGTGACCATGTTTATGACCCATGGCTGTAGCTGTAGTGATAATTTCCAAGAGCCACTGTCTTATTAAATTTTTCTAAATGCCAACTTCTGAGAAAATGTGAGGTTTATATATAAAAGAAAATGAGAAGTACACAGATATCAGAAGCATAAAGGTACCTACCTTTAGTTCTGTTTTATAACAAATTGAGTCAGCACGAGTACTTTCACATTGTCTTATTGCCTCTTTCATGAAAATGTGTGATTAAGTAATCTTTGTTTCCTTTTCTTAAGATGCCACCGCAGTGGCCTACTGGAGAGCAGAGGAGTTATGTTATACCTCCGGTAAAATGAATTAGCTGAGCATACTCTTATTAGACTTACAGTGTTTTCTAATATATTTCTTTGCCATATTGTATATATTTATATTTTAATTGCATTTTATAGTATATATTTTAACCTCAATTACATACACACATGAGAAAGAAATTGTTTTTTTTTTCCACATTATTTTTGTATGCCCAGGCTTAATGGCTGCTTCATGTATTTGGTTACTTGTTGGCATGATATATAATCCACAAAAAGTAGTTTTAATATTAGATTCAGAATTAGCATTTGTTCTTCCTAGAATCTGCCTCTAACTGTACTATTTAGAGAAAATGTATAGGAGCAAGACAATTTTACCATTAATAATACTTTATAAAAGGAATAAAGGAAGATACTAATTGTAAACACCAAAGCTTTTGTTAACTTTCATAAAGATTGGATATTTTAAAAATAATCAAGAAAACTCTCCCATACTTTGTTACTGTATGTTATACTTTTCTTAGAATCTTGATTCTGATAGTGTTGGCAGAGGACATTTTAAAAATAAGACTTACTTTTAGTCTTTCAGTTTAAAATCATTTCTTAAATAGCTTAGCATTTTGAAAAACAGATGACTTAGTATGCATGGTTCTCTTTAATTATACTTTTTCATCATTTTAATATAGGCTTATACAACTGTTAACTACCACTGCAGTGAAGTTGATCCAGGAGCTGATATTTTGCCCAATGAATGTTCAGTTCATGATGCTGCTCCAGCTTCTGGAAATGGCCCACAAAAGGCAAACATCTAATTTTGTTTACTGATTTTTATATTTTTATTTATGTTTATTAGTAATGATTCTTTGACAAGTAGATCTGTTTGCCCAAATTTAAAAATGAAAGTCAACCTGCAATACTTAGGAAACTAAACTCTGTAATTAATGTACAAAATAATGACACTCCAAACTTTGAGAGTTTTTGATTCCCTTGCCTTATCCTCTTTTCTAATTATATTTTTTCTTAGGTATTGTTGTTTAGTATGATTTAGCAGAATTCAGTGGCCAGGTTTCTACAATTAGTGTGAATTTATAGTTTTTATTTAGCTAAATAGTAATATATATCATTTGTGGTATTCTACAACATTGGCTTTTTAAAAATGATTATTTTGTATTGAACATATTCTCACTTCCAAATTCTAATTCATATGGTTGAATGAAGCAGTTAATAGGTTGGGAATGTATATAATAGAAAATTTTATTGGACACATTTCTCACCTGTGTTCATTAGTGAAAAACAAAACTACTGAACAGTAAGGTAATATATCACCTGATTTGATCCACAGTTCCACATTCTTAAAATTTGAAAAATAAGGTGGTATAGTGATGTACAACTTTAGAGAGGTAGAAAAATAAGTTTAAAGTCAGCCTTGGCTACATAGCAAATTTGAGGCAAGCCCAGGGTTACTTAAGTCTGTTCCCAAAAAACAAGTCAACTTCACACATACATACATACATACATACATACATACATACATACATACATACATACTGTGTGTAAATAGATTAAAGTAGCTTATACAATTATAACATTTCATTCTGAATACTTTTTTCTTGAAATATTAAAGCTGACTTCTGTAATAGAAAAAATAAATACTTCAAGGGAAATAACATACTTTAATAAATTCAGCTTTTTAAACCAGTATTCTTAGGAGAAGTAATACTTAAAAATCACAGGAGTTCAACATTATGAAAGAATTTCCTAAAAATAAGTGGGATATGTTTAGCATACTTTTAAAAAGCTATTTGCAGTTAATTAAATTAATTGTCTTTAAATTTTCATGTTGCAGAAATCTGTGGACCGAAGCATACAGACAGTGGTCTCTTGTCTGTTTAACCCTGAGAACAGACTGAGAAACTCTCTTGTTACTCAAGATGACTACTTCAAGGTAGCCACATAAAAATCACTCTTTCATAAAAATAGAATCTGGTCCATAGGAAAAGGGCCTGATGAAACTAGTTGTGTAAAAAAGAATATTATATTTTATTAACCCATTTCTCTTTTTAAGGATTCACTTTCCTATAACTATATCTCAGTAAAGAACAATGTAAAGGAAAATAATTTGTCTATATCAGACTTCTGTCTGTGTCTATGAATCTTTAATTCTTGAGTTCAACTGATTATATGTGGATATTTTAAATTGTACTGAACATAGACTTCCTGTTGTTTTTCCCCTCGAAGCAGTAAAACTTTTCATATTAGGTAGTAAAATGAGAAAGATTTAAAGTATACAGAAAGATCTTCAATGTATATGCAAACACATTTTATATAAGAGATTTGGGCAACCCTAAGGTTGTTACATCGATGGGGGAGAGGATTCCTAGAACCAGTCCTCTTGAGAAAACATTTTCAATTTTCTTAACCTTTACCTCATACGGAATGAAGTATCTTTACAGATTAAAGATGAGCCTTAAATATACAAGATTTAGTTTTTAATCAAAAATAAAGATTTCAGATTAAAATAGCATACTGTTCTCAATATGGTTTCTGTCAGATGAAGTTGTTAATAAAAACAATACTAGAGATTTTTGGTGTGTTCTCATGCCTCCCCTCTCAGTATGTACTGATCCTTTTTTGTGTGTATGTCTGCACTACCTATGTGCCTGAGGATGTTAATAGTTTCTGAGCTAAAATGTGGGTGCTGGAAATCCAGCCCATATTCTGAGAATAAGTGTTCTTAGCCACCAGAGGGATTCCCTTTTGGGTTCATCATTTAATAGACCCTAACCAGTTGGTGCATTTATTGTTGCAGAGCTCTACAAGATGATGATCTCTTCCTCGTTTATTCAAAGTTAAAACAACACATTGGTTGTCTCAATCCTAGGCCAGAAGTGGTAATACGGAATTTTCAGTGATTTAAAATGACTGTTTCTGTCTTTTATAGGATAAAAGAGTACATCACTTCAGAAGAAGTCGGGCAGTGCTTAAATCCGATCATCTCTGCTAACTCATCTCAGGAGGTTGTTGGTTTTGAATATTAAAAGAAACTGAAAAGTTTTCGCTATTATAGAAAATTTGATAAATCACTCAGACTTTCTGTAAAAGTTACATTAGATTGCATAGTTTTATGTTAAACCTGTTAGATGTTTATATAGAAACTGGTTCTGTGTTCATCATATAGTTGAAAGAAAAGATAATTGCAAGTAAAAAAGATAAAAAAATAATTTTCAAATAATTGAAAAATAGTTGAAAGGAATAACTTTTAAGATTTACCTTAAGGACTTTTAATTGAAATTGGCATTTTAAGAATTCAAAAACAAGTACTAATTTTCAAGAAAAGAATTTTATAAACCTATTTTGAAAGGTCAGGATTTTGTTAGTTTGACTATAAGAATTTCACTTCTCAACAGGTACCTGAACACTACAATATTTACAATATTGTACTTTATTATTTGTCTAAACATTTGCCACAAAAGCAGAATTTTTAGAACTGCATTTTTAATCAGTGGAACTCAATATATAGTTAGCTTTATTGAAGTCTTCCTTATCTAAACCCAGGAAAACAGATTCTTAACAGTCCAATCAGTGGGTCTTAACATTTATACAAAATATTTTACCCTTTATCTAGAATCCACACATAAACATATATCCTATTTATTTGGTTGGGATGGTAATTAGGATATCTAAAATTCTGGGTATAATTTTGTTTAAAGAATCCAAGACAAACTAAACACTAGGTGTATAAGCTATTCTTAATGAGTTAATACACTTTTTTTTTCTTAAAATGCTAAACTCAATGGCTGTCTTAAAATTGTGCAAAATACTGGTATTAAAGAGTGCTGAAAAATTTTTTATGTCACTTAAAAGTTAATCAGAGTATCTGAAAAAAATTGTTTTTATAAAAACATTCAAAATATTGTTACAGAGTAAATACATTTTTTAGTTTTGTTAGTCTATTGTGTTTCCCTTTGTAAAGTAAAATATGTCCAAAACAAAGTAGGCAATTTTGACATTTCTAAACCACAAAATTTGTTTCATAAATGTATCCCAAGAATGTGCTAAAGTGAATCTGTTTTTAGATTAGATGGACATTAGATCATTGGACATTATGCAGAGAACCTTTGTACCCACAGTCTTTTGCAATCTTAATCCTATTCTGTCAGGATTGCTCCTTGGTATAAGACAAGTAACAGTTACAAGCATCTCAGGGGATAAACCTTAGGAACAGTACTTTGCAAACCAAAACTATTGGCTGAACATCAATCTGAACTGCCAGGGACGTGAGTTTTTAAAATGCCTTGTTGGCCTATCTTGTATTAGCCCTTTGCCTCAAACATGGATATTCCACTTTTCTAACTTAATGGAACCCAATGGGTCATATCACAACTGTCCTTAATGATCTTTAACTCTTCATTCTACATCTAAAGTCAAAATTCTTTTATGTCACCAAATCAGTATACCAGAAAACTAAAAAGTGTCCTGAAATTTATTCTTTTTAGAGTTTGTCCCCTTACTTCAGTGTATTTGTAGTGTATGTCCTTACATGTACCACTCTGTGTTTAAATCTCCAACTTACTATGAATGATACCCTAAATTCCAAGGTACAAATGTAATTGTTGCTATATGACTTTAAAGAAAAGTAAGGGAATAAACTTTTGTCTGCTGTTTTGTTGGAGTCAAGTATTTAAGAGAAGGGAGAAAGACAAGTACTGAGCCTTTCAAAATGGAAGATTAATTTTAAACTTAAAAGTATGTTCCTATTACCTCTTATCCTTGTATACATGAATAAAATCTTTTTTTTCAAAAGCATCACTAACTTACTGTCATGTCTCTAGAAATGATAGTATACCTTGATGAACAATGTATGGCAATGCGTAAGTCCTTGTGATTGAAATTGTAAATATGCTGCATTCGCTAAGGAGGACATTAATTTATAAAAAGCATTTTGAGACATTCTACAAAAATATGCATGTGTACATACTTATATATACACATATGTTAGTATATATGTACATGTCTTAGTTACTTTATTGTTGTGAAGAGGCACTGTGACCAAAGCAACATTTTTTAACTTTTTTTTATTAGATATTTTCTTCATTTACATGTCAAATGCTATCCCAAAAGTCCCCTATACCCTCCTCCTGCCCTGCTCCCCTACCCACTCTCTCCCACTTCTTGGCCCTGGCATTCCCCTGTACTGGGGCATATAAAGTTTGCAAGACCAAGGGGTCTCTCTTTCTAATGATGGCCGACTAGGCCATCTTCTGCTACATATGCAGCTAGAGACAAGAGCTCTGGGGGTACTGGTTAGTTCATATTGTTGTTCCACCTATAGGGTTGCAGACCCCTTCAGCTCCTTGGGTAATTTCTCTAGCTCCTCCATTGGGGGCCCCGTGTTTCATCCTATAGATGACTGTGGGCATCCACTTCTATATTTGCCAGGCACTGGCATGGCCTCACAAGAGACAGTTATAATATCAGGGTGCTTTCAGCAAAATCTTGCTGACATATGCAATAGTGTCTGCATTTGGTGGCTGATTATGGAATGGACCCCCAGGTAGGGCAGTCTCTGGATGGTCCATCCTTTTGTCTTAGCTCCAAACTTTGTAACTCCTACCATGGGTATTTTGTTCCCTATTCTAGGGAGGAAGTAAGTATCCACATGTTGGTCTTCCTTGAGTTTCTTGTGTTTTGCAAATTGTATCTTGGGTATTCTAGGTTTCTGGGCTAATATCCACTTATCAGTGAGTGCATATCATGTGACTTCTTTTGTGATTGGGTTACCTCAGGATGATATCCTCCAGATACATCCATTTGCAAATAAAAACAACCCTGAGATTCCACACTCACACCAGTCAGAATGGCTAAGATCAAAAATTCAGGTGACAGCAGATGCTGTCGAGGATGTGGAGAAAGAGGAACACTTCTCCATTGTTGGTGGGATTGCAAGCTTGTACAACCACTCTGGAAATCAGTCTGGCAGTTCTTCAGAAAATTGGACATAGTACTACTGGTAGATCCAGCAGTAACTCTCCTGGGCATATACCCAGAAGATGTTCCACTATTGTTCATAGCTGCCTTATTTATAATAGCCAGAAGCTGGAAAGAACCCAGATGTCCCTCAACAGAGGAATGGATACAGAAAATGGGGTACATTTACCCAAGGCAACTCTTTTAAGAGAAAGCATTTTGTTGACCTTGTCTGCCATTTTAGAAGTCCATTATTGTGGCAGAGAGTATGGTGTCTTGTGGCCAGGCATCGAACTGGAGAAGTAGCTTTGAGATTTCAAAAGCCCAGACCCAGTGATAGGTACTTCTTTCATACATAATCCTATTTAAATATTACATCAACTAGTGACCAGACATTCAAATATATGAGCCCATAGGGTCAACTCTTAGGTAGTAATTGTACACATACCTTTTTATGAGAAAAACATGGAGCTGAAGATAGTTGAGTTTTCATTGCAGCATGAACAATAGTGCCTGTTGGGAATGCTAGAGTACACAACGAACTTTAGTCACTTGGACAAAATCCTCATTTTAGATGTTCTTAAATGCTTTGTGCCCATATTTTTGTCTGTTTGCAGATACCCTATAGATTGATGTTTTTTGCTTCAAATAAGAGTGCTTTGATCAATCACATAATTTAGTTTTCATGTATAGATACTATAGAAGACTATTCTCTAAGTCAAATGGTCACCATCTTTGGAAGTTTGGTGAGACAAAAGATCATAGCATCTGGGCTTGTTAAGTATTGACATTCCATCATAGAAGAAGGGGATTGGGAAGGCCACCTGAGTATCCAGCCAATCCTCGCAACCTGTTGTGGGCAATTCTGCCTTAATTGCATGCAGCCCCCGGATCTCTAAGAGGAGCTGTAGTATGACATCTTAGAAGGACTAATGAAGGGGGATCTACCTATAGAGTAATTGGAAACTCACCACCTTTGCTGGGTACAGCACTTTCAGGGTAGCTGCAGTAAGGCAATATCCATGTTCCTGTCCATGGCCCCTCACTAACGCTCTGTAAATAATCATAATAAACTCATTGCTTTCCCAGGTGAAAAAAATGCTTCCAAGGTATTTTCCCCCAGTATCTGCAATGAAACGTATACTTACTACTCTGAAATCTTGAAGTTTTGTAAAAGAATATGTCAGGAAAAGAAATACTTGGTATCTCCATTTCTAGTCCTAGTACTTCTGAGTTTTGTAAAGGAAATCTTGTAAGGTGCAAGAAACATACCTTCTTGGCTTAAAACTTGTGCCCATTTGTTGGTGACCCAAATAATGATGGTGTAGCCAGATCTCCCAGAGAAACCCAAAACTTGCACCTGTTCTCAGCCTTACTGCAAGGAAGAGAAAATAGTTACCTGACCTAGAAGTTTATGCCCTCTTTTCTGTGATTTACATAATCTGGAGACCCCAAAGCCCCCTATCTTCTGACAAGCCATAGACCCTTAGGAGCTTGTTAGAAACAGTTCTTTGGAAGCTGTTTTAAGGTAACGTGCTTTTTTCCCCTCCAACAAACATTGGGAAGACTAAAAGTATCAGCCAGAAAATCTACCAGGTAACTTCAGTATGGACAAGATGAGTCATCTGCTGGGTCTCTGGAAAGGCATTGTGACATATCGAGTATTTACCCCTATAAACACAGATGCCCCCCCCAAACCAGTGAGCTACTAGCCTTTGTCAAGTAATTGGACCAGACATAAGAAAGCTCCATGAATTATAAGGAATTTGAAGGTCTCAACTTCTGGAAATTGCTCAGAAAGCTTAGAACATCTGAGATTCAGCTGAAGACAGAAGGGAACTCTCCCATGTGATATCTTCCCTTGGGAAAACATGAGAGAAATGAAGCAAATTGACCATGAGATGGGGTCCAGGGACTCACCAGTGTTGTTGAGGCCCTGAATGCAGATCTCTTGGAATTTATACCAAAAAATGCCACAAACCACCATGCTCCAGCATGTATAGATGGCCTCATAGCTATGATTCCTAAGGAGGAATGTGAACAGATAATATGGGTCCTTTTAGAGGCCTACAAAGCCCTGGGCTAGTCTCAGCCAGGAAAGCTCAGTTCTGTTCCTTAGGTCACATACCTAGACTACAACCTAGAGGAAGGAAAGCAGTCACTTTCCCATGACCATGTTTTAGGCATCCTTCACAGCCCCACCCCTACATCAAAAGAGAAATGTGTGGAAATTTCTGGGCGCGGTTGGATACTGACTTGAGTTGGTCAAGCACCTCTATGCTGGCATCAACGGTATGCAGTCTTTGGAATGGACAGAAGAAATTGAGCAGAAGGACCTTGTAGCCATAAAAAAGACCCTGGTGTCTGCCCCTGTCCTGGCCCTCCCAGACCTTACTGAGCCATTTCCGTTTTATGTGGATGAGGCCCAGGGAGGTCCTCATGCAAACCCCTGGAATCCTGGAAAAGATGAGTAGCTTCTCTGTGGAAGAGATTTGATCCATTTCCCATAGCTGCCACTGCCCTGCTAATTAAAGAAGCTGACAAATTAACTTTAGGGCACAAACTATTCCAAACAACACCACACTCTGTTGAGGTCCCCTTGAGAGGGCCACACAGAACATAGATGTCTAATGCCTGTTTGACCTGATTACAACCCTGCACTTAAAAAAGACATCAGCCCCACCTGTATCCTGCCAGATGATGACCCTGTGTGACCCCTGCATGACTGCCTTGAGATGACTGACCTGATACAGTCTGTTAAGCCTGATCTGACTGAAGTGCTGTTGGTGACCCCAGACAAGATACTGTTCACAAATAGGAGCAGATTTGTCCAGAAGGGGATCAGGTATGCAAGAACAGCAGTGGTGACCCAAGGTAGGACTATCTGGACTCAATCTTTAAGCAGAGTAACTTTAGATCAACAAGCTGAACTTTAACCTTTGATTCAAGCACTCTGCTGAGGGAGGAAACAAGGCTATTATCGCATACATTGATAACTGATACGTTTTCTCCATGGCCAATGTAAAAGGAAACATAGATTAGATAATTGGTGTATTAGTCTGTTTACCTGGTCCCCATGGCTGACCACCTTACTGTCAGCATTAATTAGCCTGGCCATTGATTCTATCCTGATCAGGCTAATGGTGGAACCCTGCATCTTCACCCTCATGGATAATTAAGCTACTGGTCCCTAAGGACCAACTGTGACCCCTAGAAAAGGACATATCAACAATTTAACTCATGCCCATAGAACCAGTGGGGAAAGTGACAGGGATAGACAATGCAGAAGCACCCCCATCTTGTATCCTTGCTGAGGCCTCGCGTTTAACTAGAATTTGATCTCCTTGATGGAGAATCTCACGGAAAATTAGCCAACTATGTTCTAGGAATCTGAGGGCAGGATATTCCAGCTAGCTTAGCTTAGCTTCTGTTAAATTCCCTGCTTGTGTAAACTTACCCCTCCAGCTAACTGCTTAGCTTAGCATCTGTTAAACTGCTTGTTGTGCAACTAACCCCATACCCCATCCTCACAGGCAGCTGCAGAGTATGATACCAGAATGTGGCTTTTTGTCTTTAAAAGCCCATAACTAAATTCTCAGGCTACATGTTTCCAAATACCTGAGTGTAATCCCAGCCACTGAAATAGAGATTTTCAGTTGGCTATAAGCTCGAGTATGAGTGGTCATCTCTGGTGGACTCCTCATAACACTGTTATCTAGGCTATTGATTATCTCTGACCAAACTGAACATGTTTCAATATGAAAATCCTAAACTCCACTACATCTTGAAATTTTGCCTTAAGCCTGCTTTATGGTATTTGAAAAAGAGTGGTTAAGGATTATCAACATTTTCAACACAAAACCAAGTAAGTCTTTAGGACAGAAAATTGGACAAGTCCCTTGTAATCCTTTATTCAGTATTAAGTACCCTTACTGCCAGAAAGTTATTGAGTTCCAAAAATAAGTACTCTGCTACAGATCCCTGTAGTTGGAAAGCTCCACATTCTCAAATTTTCTTGGTTGCTTTTAAAGGTAAACTAAAAATGGGATGCCACATTGCTTAATTGCTGTGCCTGCTTTTATTGCTGCTGCTTTGAATGTAATAAGGAACGACATCAATGAGACTACTGTGCCAGTCTGCTCTCACAAAGATGGCAATAGAGAGAGGGAGAAACCACCAGGGGGAAAAAGCAGCAGTATTTCCCATTGACCAAGTCTTGTAAGTAGGACCAGCTGTTGAGGATTATCATCTGGAATTCCTAAAATGTTTCTTTCAGATGAGGCTTCCTCCGATACATATTTGGAAAACTGTAATCTAGCCTTTCCCAACAATATGTGTAATGTGTCTGTCTGTGTGTAACTGATTCTTTTGAGCAATTCCTCACTACCCATCAAAGGCTTGAGTTTCCATCTGTAGACAGTACATTTGGTGGCAGAAAACAATAAACTTAAAAAGTTAAAACTATAAACATGCGTTTTTGAATGCCCATGCAAAATATTCAATCTGCATAGCAAAGAAATGATAGGTAATTCTGCATTGCATTTAGAGTTAAAAACATCTGTCCAATATGGCTGTAGCTGTAGGCCAATCCCACAAAAATGCAAAATATTGTCTCCTGATAACAGAAGTTGAAAGTACCATTGTACAATTAAGCTCTGTGGTAGCTATATTTTACATTTTTAACTGGTCTCAAACAAACTTTTCTAGCTTGTCTTCCCAAGGCAAGACTTTTAGTTAAATGTACATCAATTAAGGCAGTGTGCCAGGAATGTGCTTCCCGTACCCATCTAAAACTCCCAGGTACCAGTTCACTAGGTCTTTAGCTGTGGAACAAATGCATGAATAACTGGGATACTCAGGTCATAAAAGCTGTTTATAAATTTAAGCAATAGAAGCAATTCAGGAAGTGGAAGTTTTGTGATCCTTAATTGGTTCCTTTTTACAGAAAACAAAATTACCAAAAACTACATTAAGAGTATAATCACATATATTGCCTTTCCCTGGAATAAAATGGAGAGAGACACACTCTTCTAGTTCAGTCTTGAGTGAAATATTTATTGTAGAAGAAAGCAGAGCTGACAGTCAATCTGCACTGATAAGAGCCAGCCCAGCTGTTTATGATGGTTCTGTCCCCTCTGCTCTTGTATAATCTGGTTAGAAAAATTGGCATTACCCCTTTCCACAATAAATCACACTGGACATTAAGAAGGAGAGCGGCAACTGAAAATAAGGAGACCATTTTCTCTGTTTCTACTGATGCTAGTTAGGGCCACGTTGCTGGGAGAAAAACCTACAAAAGACACCTGCTCTATAAGAACATTTAACTCAGTTATTTTTTTTCAAACTGGATGTTGTTTGCTGTGTATCACTCTGCTTATTGTGTGTCTGTTTTGGGCAAAATGAAAAATCCATCTACAGGTTATATATCCCTAGTTAGATCGGAGCAGTCTTTGGCAGGCAAGGTCATCAAGGATAGCAACTCAACAGGAAAGTTGGAACCATCCTCAGAACTGCCCTGTCTGCTTCGCAGTGCACAGTCCTGGACTCTGGTATCAGGAGCAGGTCTGAAAGGCAGGCAGGCCTACAGATCTGTGATGGGACTCAGGTGGTTGAACCATGCAGCATGCAGCTACAGCTCTGGATCAAGCTCAGTTGTATTGTGCTGTCCTTACCTGACTGTGCCCTGACAAGACAAGATAAAGGGTGCAGAGATGAACCACACAGGAACGACATCTGCTTTATTACATAGGAGCAACCACTTCCATAGTGGAAGCCTATTGTCTGTGATTGCTTAGCACATTATCTCAAACTGGACAGCGAATACTCATGCGCACTACATGGAAGAAGCACTTCATATAGGAGATATGGAGAGTGCATATTCGTCCACAGGCTACCGGCTACTCCGGATACTTCACAATTGAGTGCTCTGACTTCTGGTAATATTCAGGAACACAGTAGGCCATGCTTCTTATTTAGAAGTACGGTGTTCCCGGTAGGCTATGCCTACAGTTTCTTCTACAGTATTACCACATTAGGCTCACCCTAGATTTAGGATAGCTGGATTTAGGAAAACCCTGTCACATCCATTGAGTCTCAGGAACTTTTGTTGGTTTAATTGGTCCCCTGCCAAGCCCACTCAGAACTGCCGCTTGTCCATAGACAAATGTGACTCATGAGCAGGCTGATAAATGAATTGAATGCAATCTGAAAACCAAAGCTATATCAAGAAATAAATGATAGGATAAGGCGACTGCTGAGAAAAAATTTTAAGTTTTATTACTTCTGGCTTTTGAAAGGTATGGTATAATATTGATGTTCCTCCTATCTTTGAATTAACCAGTGTTTCTTCTATCCTTGATAATAAAATTAGTATCAGATAAATTAAAAACCTAGAGATCCTGGACATGTGTCTGTGATATTTTTGTATTTTGTGATACTTTGTATGTATTGTGTTTTTAAATTTTACTCATAATTTACGTAAATGTATATAAAAATGCACATGTAAAGAAGAATAAGCTAGCTGGGCGTGGTGGCACAAGCCTTTAATCCCAGCACTCGGGAGGCAGAGGCAGGCAGATTTCTGAGCTCGAGTCCAGCCTGGTCTACAGAGTGAGTTCCAGGACAGCCAGGACTACACAGAGAAACCCTGTCTCGAAAAAACTATCCAAGATCACATGAGAACTAGCCTATAATTAGAAAATCTTGAGTATATCCTGCTTGTTCCCTCATCCTCCCCATCAAAAGACGACTTCTCAAGGGCCTAGAGAGGTGCTTTGCGGGTTAAGAGCACCGGCTGCTCTTGCAGAGGACTGAGGTTTGGCTTCTAGCACACCCCAAGGCTGCTGGCAGCCATCTGGGATTGCAATGCCAGGGAATCCAAGGGCCTCTTCTGGCCTCTGGGCACTGTGCACACAATGTGCACAGACATACATGCGTGCAAAATACCCATAAACATAAAAATATTAAACAATAACAAAAAAAGCCAATGTGCACAATTTTTGCACTTTAAATGAATATAAACTGATGCTGTCTTTTTGGGTTGTAATCTTGAACTCACTGATATTGTTTAGAAAAATAGGTTGGGGTTCATCCTTTCTCAGCACAATGGGCTTTCTTTTTTTTAATTTAAAATGTTTGATTACTCTAGATTGCTTTTAGGTTGCAGCTATGGATTTTAAGAATATTTACTTAGTGTAGCGAGTGACAATTACGCATTGTTTGTGTGCATATTTAGGTGCATGCGTGCCATGTTATGTGTGTGGACAGATTTTCAGAAACATCTTTTGGGCCTTTTGCTCATTTTTTGATTAAGTTGTTTTTTATGCATATATTCTAAATATTAGATCCTTAGAGAAAATGTTGGGAATATTTTCTATTTCTAGAGTTGTCTCTCTTTTGTGATGGTTTATATGTACACACATATATTAAGTATAATAAACATTGATTTGGGGGGATGCACATGTGTGCTTGTACACTCTCCCGTGCAGGTGTGCAAGCTAAGGGTTGACAGCCTCACTTCCTAAAGACAGTCTCTCCTGGAACTGGACTCCACGTGGGCTGGACTAGGTAGACAGTGAGTTCCTGAGATCTGCCTCTCTGACTCTGCTCCCATCCCTACCAGTCCGAGGTACGGACACACACTTCCACGCCTGCCTACCTGGTCTAGAGGTATGTACTCACATCCTCATGTCTACACAGCAAGCACTATTTACCCACTGGGCTATTCTTGGGCCCACATTTATTGCTTTTATCTAAAGCACAACTCTCAGGAGCAGGCTACTGAGCCCTGACAAAGCCTGCCTTTTGAACTGCCTGACCTTTCTTCTGGCCAAGGGACATTCTGGGATGGTTCTACCTCTTGAATTTCCCTCCTGACTTCTCTCTGACTGGGTTGTCTTGTATAGCAGCATGAGCTTTCTTATACAACTCTATCACATGTGGACATAACACTGTTGCCCAAATACTGAGAATTTTTTTTTATAAATATTTCCATCTGCCTTTAGGTCATGCATATAATGTATAAAGTTATGACCTATAATGGACTTGTAATGAACCTCTCCGCTATACTCCTTGCTTTCAGAATTGTAACCATGGCTCCATAGGCACTGTAAGGAATCGAATAGTCTTTATCTATGACTTTATTCAGCCCCATAACCTTCATGGCTAGTTAGTTAGTTATATGATATCTATGGCAAGGCCTGCCCCTGTTTGGCCATCAATGCTTTTCACATTCTGTTCGTCTCCAGATAGCAGCACTTGGCTTCACAGATCTCCTCTCTGCTCTGCCTACTGAGGAGAGAGCCAGCAAAAATAGGTTGAGGCATGGTTTTCCTGACTTTTATACCATAGTTTAGTAGTTCAGTTGCACACAGTCACCAGAAGCTGAACTCAGCCACACAACATAAGGTGAACCAATACATGTGTGTCATTCATAAAGAGTAGGGAGGTGGCACGAAGAAACTAATGCTCCTTCTCCCTGTGTCTATGGGGTCTTATTTGTACTCCTTCATCATGTGTCCTTTCACATGTCTGCTATGGCAAAGCATCCTTTCACCTGTGTCTGCTTCAGCAAAATGTTCACACACATGCAGTTTCAAAGCATTATCATATGTCAACATTCATTCATATAGTCTCTCTCTCTCTCTCTTTCTCTCTCTCTCTCTCTCTCTCTCTCTCTCTCTCTCTCTCTCTCTCTCTCTCACACACACACACACACACACACATGCAATTTCTAAGCCAGGCAACTTGTTTGTGTATACATGCATATTAACACATGCAGGTTCAGAACATGGTCATGTTGTCACATATGTACATGTTCACACACATGAAATTTTTTTAACAAGTCACAACATTGTAAGCACTTTGGCCTTTACTCTGAATGAGTTCATAACCACTGCAGCATTGTAGTGTAAGGCAGTGACATTGTGTGACTCCCACAAGGAGCCACTCTGGATCTAGACTGTCAGCACAGGGTAGCTACAGCCCTTGGCAGTGTTTTCTAATCATTCCTACCTGCCTCCTCCACTGGCCTGCAGCCTCCTAAATTTGAGCCATGGCTTTTTGTCTGCCTGGCTCTAGTATATTTTTAGACAAAAGGAGCAGTGGCTGCTTCCACCAGAAAATCCTGAGGTTCCTTTACTAGGGGAAGGAAGACAGACAGGGCAAACATTACCCTTGTGCAGAAAAGAAAACTTAGAACTTTGGGAGCCTTAAATTGTGGTCAGAGTCAGAAATGCATCAGCTCTAGGACATACTACTTTAATGTCAGGGGGTCACAAGACCCCAAACAGATAGTGTCTATAAGATAGGAGAGATATAAGAGATGGGAAGATGGTTCTATTGGTAAAGTGCCTGCTGCCCATGCATGGGGCTGGGCACCACCCTCCTAAAGCCAGCTACGTAGTGACCTAAAATCCTGGCAATGGGGAGGCAGAGATGGGAAGATTCTTGTGGCTAGTTATCCAACTGGTCTAAAAGGGTGAGCTGCGGCATCAATTTGAGAACCTGTTTCAAAAAATTATGGTGGAGACCAAGTAATTAGTTAAGAAACTCGGCATCAACTTCTGGCCTACCCACATATACACACAGGTGTGTGTGTGTGTGTGTGTGTGTGTGTGTGTGTGTGTGTGTGTGTGTAGAATGAAGGCTGGCTTGGGTTACACTCTGCAGACTCCTATGACAGGATGTTGCATGGCACTATTTCTGATGAGTTGTGAACAAATGTCTACTCAACCTCACCAAAGTCCAACTTGGTGAACTGAGTTACTTTGAGGAACAGCACTGACTCAAAGACAGCTGTATCACTAAAGCACACTCCAGCATCGGTGACACCTCAGGAAAGCTGGAAACCTGGAGAGGTACTTTGTAGTCTGTAGGTAGCTCGTCAGGTTGGAAAGTGTCCTTTCAAGGTAACTTGGCTAGTCTGACTCTCTTATAGCAGCTCTACTTTTCTGAGACTGTCTTGCAACCGTCTTTACTGTTTATAGATGTGTAGGGAGCAAGTGAATGGTCGGTTTCAGGGACTTCCTGAAGCTACTTTACTTACTTCCTGAGCTTTATTAGCTTCCTATAGAATGGAAGGTTTCACCTCTCTTTGAACCTTGTTGTTTCACACATACATAAATTCACACACACACACACACACACACACACACACACACACACGTTTAACATCCTGCTTCTTAGTGAGCCTCCTTCAACACAACACAGAAGGCATATAATCATAACAATAGCTAACACTATGCTAAAGCTGTACAAGAGATCCATTGGGTCTGCTGCTTGGAAAAGAAGATTGAAACTTTTCCTTTAGAGCACAACTCCCATGTGTTTAGAATGTGAAATGTGAACACATAGGAAGGATTATCCCCCAATTCTAACTCTCTCTCTCTCTCTCTCTCTCTCTCTCTCTCTCTCCTCTCCCTTCCTCCCTCTGTCTCTCCCTCCCTCCCTTCTCCACCCCATATTTAAAGTTTTTTCTCCTTTTCTGAATTGTTTGCATTTTTCTACAATGAAAATAGGAAAATGGAAAAATTTTTTAAAGATTTATTTATTTAAGTAAGTACACTATAGCTATCTTCACACACACCAGAAGAGGGTTCTCACTACAGATGGTTGTGAGCCACCATGTGGTTCCTGGGATTTGAACTCAGAACCGCTGAGCCATCTCTCCAGCCCTGGGGGGGAAAAAAAATCCTTAGTGCTTGCTATTAAAAGGATACCCACAGTGATGTGCACATTCTCTGCAGTACCACAGCACCTCTGCTGGTGCTTTGTAAATGCTTCCATGATGGGGACTCATTTTATTCATCAGTATCTGCCCAGCATGTGGAGTCTTCCACAAAGAAAGCGTTGAACAGGCTTTGTGAACTGGATCCAGACGTCCTGCAGACTCTCCAACAGACACCGGAGGCTTCAGAAAGGACCTGAGTATGGGTTCTGCTGAAGGAGTTTCAGCTCTTGCCTGGCTGGGGTAACTGTGGCTCAGGAGTGCAAGGATCCTGGTAAGAAAAGTTCAGTGCAACCTGAATGGTCCACCAGGTGGCTGGTGCCTGGTCTAGGGTCATACTTCTGCACTCCACAACAGGGGAGGGGGACCTCAAAGAAGGATTTTAGAGAAAGGTCCCTGAAACACCAACTTTGATAATACTCTAATCTAGGTTTGAGGGGCTTTTAAGGTTTTTCATTTCTATTTAACGTGTATGAGTGCATACCGTCATGTACCTGCAGAAGGTAGAGGACGGTGTTAGATCTCCTAGAACCGGAGTTACTCGTGGTCATGAACTGCTCAGTGTAGGTGCTGGGAATTGAACTCGGGCCCTCTGCAAGAGCAGTAAGTAAGCATTCTTAACTGATGGCCCAACCCTCCAGCCCCTAGCTTTGAGCTTTAATGATAACAGTTAGGACCAGTAGGAACGCTGGATAATTTAGCCGCCTTCTCTTTTCCCCTGGCGCCCAGAGCACACTCCACCACTGAGCTCTATCCCCAGCCCTTGCTTTTTACTTACCCAGACAAGCGTTGGACTCACTCTGTACACCAGGCCTTCAATTTAGGATCCCCCTGTCTCAGACTCCAGGTGTCCTGGATTCCAGCCTGTGCCACCACAGCCTCTCAGTCAGTCTCTAGATGTGCATTTGCCTGGTGCATTCACTAGCCCAGTGGTTCAAACTCCTGGGAAAGTACCCGATTTTCTTCCCTCCAGCATCTTCTTAGCTCCTGAATCATTGCATAAAAATAGTTAACAAAAGCTGGCCTTAAGCCCTCAATATAAAAAATAATGATTTTAAAAACATTTACATTCCTAATTTTTACTAATGACTGCTTAAATCAAGTTCTGTCCAAGAGAAGAAAATTTATCACCTTCAGTTTTAGGGATAATGTTTCCATCTTTATTTAATTAAAATTAGACATAAACTTTATGCAATACATTTTTACATACTTGGACAGTGTTTGAATGTGCAGGTTACTATACTGACAACCTTTACCCAACTGCTAGACATTTGAGTTGATTCCAGTTTTCCAATAGCATTTAATTAATTTAATTAAACAAGAACGTTTTTGCCTGTCGGACTCCATTCTCTCACTACAAGAAAATTTGCTGCTTCTCTCAGACTCATTTACCTAATTTTCTTTCTTTCTTTCTTTCTTTCTTTCTTTCTTTCTTTCTTTCTTTCTTTCTTTCTTTCTTTCTTTCTTTCTTCCTTCCTTCCTTCCTTCCTTC
>NC_034607.1:17849786-17854724 GCF_900095145.1 Mus pahari | reverse complement strand
TTCCTTCCTTCCTTCCTTCCTTCCTTCCTTCCTTCCTTTCTTTCTTTCTTTCTTTCTTTCTTTCTTTCTTTCTTTCTTTCTTTCTTTCTTTTTCTTGCTTTATTTTATTTTTGCTTGCTTGTCTGTGTCTTGAGGCAGGGTTTCTCTCTTGTAATTCTGACTGTCCTGGAACTTGCTCGGTAGACCAGGCTGGCCTTGAACTCAGAGAGCTGCCTGCCTCTACCTCCCAAGTGCTGAGATTGAAGGCGTGCACCACTCCTGAGCAGCAATATCCAATTCTTAAAGATTTTATATACTTCATGTGAATAGCATAGAGATCAGAAGCATGACGGAGTCATTAACACCATCAAATCAGTGTGGTGACTGCTGCCACCCTGGCTGGGCATGGGATGCTCAGCACTCGTGCAGGGAAAACTTTTCACACGTTAGCCAATGCTTCCCTTCAGCCTTCTATGGGCCCCAAGAGCACCACACTGTTTCAACTGGTCTGACTTTTAGATGCTTTGTGTAACAGACACCTTCCATGTTTTTCTCTGGGCCTGGCTTATTTCCTCTGGCACAGTGCCGCCCAGCTCTAAAAGGCAAGAGCTCCTCCTTTTTGTAGTGGACGAATAGGAAATAATGTTATTTCTGGGAAAAGAAGTTGTGACTATTCATCCATGGTTGAACACAAGTGCCTTCCATCTCCTGGCTCCTGCCGGTAACACTGTGTTGCAGTGAGTGTAAGAATGCAGGCGTGTGTATGTGTGTCACCTGTGTGTCTGGTGCCCAGGGAGGTCAAAAGAGAACATCAGGTCTCTGGAACTGGAGTGATGGATGGCTATGAACCACCGTGAAGGTAATGGGAACCAAGCAGGGTCCACTGCAAGAGGACCACTGAGCCATCTCTCCTGCTCCTCTATTTTTAAGGTCAGGGTGTAGAAGTTATTTTATCTACATCCTTACCAACATCTGCCACTTTCTTGAGAGTAGCCATCCCAGTACAGGGGAGAACCTATCCTGATGTTCGACTTTTCTTCCCTCAGTGATTTAAGTGCTAAGCCTCTGTTACAGAATGCAGTTCTCCATGCTGACTAGCCGCCAGTTTCACCTGATCAGCTGTGCCTGCCTGCAGGAGACCATGGCACTCACCATCTGGTCTACTGCTGATAGTCCCTCCTAGGCAGAGTGGGTAGGGAGGGTCTTGAACCCTTATCTCAGGTTCTAGACACTCCTTTCAGCCATTTGTGTGCAATCCTGTCCTAACTTCACATAGCCTTGACCCTTGGGGGTGCTAGGGTAAACAAAATAGGGAAGACTAGTATAAGGGAATTCTGTCTTCAGGGAAGCCATCTCCCGTGCTGGGTGAAGACTTTCCAGGGTGGCTGCTCTGAGGTGCTCCCATGCTCTTATCACGAAACCCTCACCCAGTGAACATGCTGGTTCCCCAGGGTGAAGTTAAGTTTGTCATTGGACCCTGATGAAGTGGGGTACATGTTTCCATCAAGCCCGGGGAGCAATTATCCAAACAGCATCTTTTCAGATACTTAGTGGTCACTTCTTTGTGTCTTCTTTGCATCCATTAGGTTCTTTGGTCATGTTTAGAGTATTTAGTTTGATTTGTTAGTGGTTTTAGAAACTTGAGGAATAAAAATTTCTCCTGTATTTTGGATATCAACTGCTTATCATATGTGATTCTCCCTCCGCCAATCTGAAGATGGGCTTTGCATGATCCTGTCTTTCTTGATGTGTGGAATCTTTCTTTTCAGCGCTTGCTTTTTGTGTTTTGTTCCTCGAGGCTTTGATATCATATCCAAAAGCCATTACCAAAAACCAAAATAATAATAATAAAAAAAATCGAGATGCTTTTTCTTCTACTGACTTTCATGAGCTTTGTGGTTTTAAATTTCACATTTACGTTTTTTCAAATCCATTTTGAGTAACTTTTGTGTATGATACATGATAAGGGTCCAATTTCAGTCTTTTTTAAAACAGGAATTTATTTATCAATTGATGATTGATTGATTGATTGATTGATCGATTGGTCAATTGATTGATTGTGTGTACGTACTGGAGTGTTTGCTAGTCACAGCGGGCATGAGGAGGTGAGAGGACAGCTTGTGGGCTCTGGTTCTCTCCTTACATCTTGAGAGACCTGGAGGTCAAAGTCAGTCCGAATGTCAGGCTTGGGCTGCAAGAGCTTACTCCTGAAGAGCATCCTACCGGTCTGATTCTAGTCTTTCGCATTTAGATAGCTGACACCCATTTTTTCCCCTCATTCTGTGCTTTTTGGAATCTTTGTCAAATTGTCATTTGGCAATATATGTCGTCATGTCCGTTGGCAATGTACGCTTGATTCTTTTCCTTGGGCTCTCAGTTCTGAACCATTGGTTTCTTTGTCTGTTTGTATGCCAATCCCAAACATTTAATTTCCATAGCTTTGTGATGTGGTTTGAAATCACAAAGCAATAGCTAATAATATTGATTGTCGGCCTGATAGGATCTAGAGCCACTCAGAGGGCATTAAACCTCTGGGCACACTGTGCAATAGTATCTACATTGGGTTAGCTTTTGTACATGCCTGTGAGGGATTATGCTGAATAGGTTAACTGAAGCTGAAGACCCGTCCTAAAAGTTCATTTTGCCTTTAGACTGGGGTTCTGAACTGCACAGGAAGCAGGAAGTCAGGTGAATGTGAAGATTCAGCCACCTGTGCCTCTGAAGTGCAGGCGCGATGCATCTTGCCACCTCAAGCTCTTGCTACCTCAAGCTCTGGCCACCATGTGTTCCCTACAGTATGATGTAGTGTATCACACTGGTTACAGGAAATTCCCTTCTGGGCTTAATTGACTGACAGTTTGTACTAATGATAAATGTCAGTGTGTTGCCGAATGAGTCTCCCATCTGTTGAGAGGACCGTGTGCCTTTCCTTCTTGTTAAGATGGGGGTCAGGTTGATTTATTTCCAGGGTCAGATCCCCCTGACTCCTGCAGGAAGCTCCAGGTGGCCATCCCCTAAGATTTATTTTTGGATGGACTTGCTAAAACTTTCACGTGTTTCTTGGATGTTAGTGAAGGATAGACTATAGATGTCTTTTCTTGTAACACCTTTGTTTGGATTTGGTCTTTGGGTCATTCTGGTCTCGTAGAACTATTCTCACTTCTTCAATTCTGGAGGATAATTTATTGTTTCTTGCTCAAATGTTTAATAGCACTCAACAGTGAAGCCAGCCAGGTTTGCAAGTTTTCTTTTAGGAAAGAAATTTTACGACAAATTGAATTTCTTTAAAAATACAAGCTGAGGATTGCTCATTGGTTAACAGCACCGGCTGCTTTTCCAAAGGACTCAGGTTCTGTCCTGGCACACACAAGGCTGCTTGCAATGGTCTGTAACTCCCATTCCAGGGATCTGACCCCTGCTTTGATATCCAAGATCAACGGCCACTCACATGGTACACAGACTTACACACAGGTAAAACCCCCATATGCACAAAATAAATCTTTGAAAATATATTTTATAATAAAGCTTATATATGACTATTCTTACCTTTTTTCTTCCTTACTAAGTTTTAGTATTTTGTATATTTAAAGAAAATTGTAGATTTTTCCTCTGTAGTGAAATGTGTATGCATGAAGTTTTTTGAAGACTAAAATTTTCTTTTACCATTTTAATGTAGGTGAAAGCTAGAAATGTCCTTTCTATTCCAAATAATGGTTATTTTGGGTCCTTTTTCTTTCATAATCAGTCTAGCTAGACATTTTAATCTTATTTTTCTTGGCAATGAACAGCTTTGTCTTGCTTGATTTTCTTTATTGTATTGTTTTCTACTTTCAACTTTCATTTGGCTTTTATTGTTTCACATTGTCTGCTTACCTGTGACTATTTTTTTTTTTACTCTTTCACAACAGATTTTATTGGTTGAGGAACAGAGTACAGACATTCCAATTCTTATCACATGTACCCCAAAAGAGCCATATACTGTGTTCACATACCCAAACTCTGAAGAGTCACATTGTGTTCATGTACACAAATGAAGAGCTACGTATTGTTTTTCTTTGAACTTATTACAGTGATGTTCCAGCCTCAAACTTGGCAAGTTTCCCTAAGACCTCTCATAACAAACAAATGTTCATAACCCTCAGCTCCAGCAACTCACAATTTTATGCCACACAGACATAATTTCCATCTTTCACGGCACATTATCACAACTGTTAGGAAAATGAACTGCCATGACCACAGACATCACAGTTCTGACAGGACAAGGACCAAGGACTGGCTTTCTTACAAAATGGTTCTACTAGAAACACGGGACCAGATAGAACTGAAAATATTCCAGACACAAATGCACCACTGAGACTCCAAATTGCCATTTAGTAGGCTTTGTATTGTAGGATATAAAACTAGCCCCCTCCACGGAATGTTATGGTGACCCCCAAGACAGTCATAGCCTCTCCTGATTCAGTATACTACTATTTTCTGGTTGTACCAAAAAAATTAACAACCAGCAAATGATTTAACCTCTAAAACAAACAAACAAAAAAACAAAAAAACAAAAGCATTTACACTTTAAAAAAATGGGATGAGGTGGGATTCCCTCACCCTTTAAAAATGTTTCTAGAGCTACTAAAAAACTCGAATTTACAAAATACTTGATAAAGATATTCCTCTGGATGTACAAGAAGGGAGGCAGGACCACTGACAGGCGTGACCGGTGCTTAGTCGGACTTGGCTTCTTTCTCTTCTTCAGAAGCTGGACTCTTGTTTTTCGATCTCTCCATTTTCTGCAGGCAGATCCGTGGTTTGCTGGTCAGCCACATCAGCCTGTTTGCCCTTCGCTCCCCTCTTTTTTTTTTTTTTTTTTTAATTTGGTTTTTTGAGACAGGGTTTCTCTGTGTAGCCCTGACTGTCCTGGAACTCACTTTGTAGACCAGGCTGGCCTCGAACTCAGAAATCCGCCTG
>NC_034607.1:17845556-17849309 GCF_900095145.1 Mus pahari | reverse complement strand
AAAATGCCAAAACGTAACAAACAGCCCATAAAATAAACCTATGCAGTCTGTTTTGTGTTGGTCAAGCACTCCTGGCACGGGCCTGTCCTAGAGTGTGGTATGTATCCAGAGACACTCTATTAGAGAAAGCAGATTTTTTTCCTTTGCTCCAGGTATCAATTGTTAGCCTCTCGGTTAGGGGCAGGGCTTTGTGTGCACAGCACCTTCTCAACGCTGGGATGTTGTCTGGTTTGAGTCTGTGCAGTTCTTGAGTGTGCTGTTACAGTCTCTGTGAGTTCATCCGAGTATCAGTCCTGTTGTGTCTGGAAGACGTTGCTTTCTTAGAGTCATAGTCCACCTCTGGCTTGTACAGTCTTTCTGCCTCCTCTTCCTCAGAGATCCCTGAGTGGAGATGTTCTATAAAGGCATCCCATTTAGGACTGAGTGCTCCAAAGTCTCTCTCACCTTCTGCACATTGACTAGTTGTGAGTCTCAATGTAAATTCCATCCACAGCACAAAGAAGCTTCCCTTCTGAGGGTTGAGTAGGGCCCTGGTCTATGGATGTCAGGATGTCATGAGGAGTCATTTTATTGCTATTCTCTTAGCAGAATAATAATATATCATTACTGCTAACCGATCTAGTCTCAGGCTCTTAGCCACTTTAGCAGTATTAGATACAAGCTCCGTTTCATGGAGTGGACCGTAAGTTCAGTTTTAAAAGTGGTTGGTTGCGCCCGTAGCCTTTGTACCATGATCGCACCAGTATTTCTCGCAGTCAGATCGCTGTGTAGGTCCAGTGTTTACGACTGGGTGATATTGATGATGAGCTGAAATGGAAACGTAAGGGTTCTTTGGAAAGTCAGTTGAGTTGGATGGGGCTTTGCTGGGGCAAACACGTGAAGGAACGTTTCATTGAGATGGACCCAGGTGAAAGACTAAGGCAGACTCGTGAAGGGACATTTCACTGAGGCAGACACAGGAGAAAAGATGTTTTGCTAAAGCAAGCATGTGAAAGGACATGTGATGAAGGATTCTTCATTAACAAACATACATTGGACTGCCTTTCATGCATTGTTGAGCTCCATTTGTTGGGACTCCATAGAGAGAAATGCATCGGCAAACTTCTGGTGGTGTGCTGCAGTTTCTTGCTGCTTTCTGGGTCTTGGGTTGATTGGCAGAGTGATGTCAGCTGAGACAGACACACACACACACGTGCTGAGGCAAGACCCATAGAGGACACGTGATGTTTGGAGAAGTCTAAAAAGGACTCAACGGACAGTGATGGAGGCTGAACTTGGCTTGCTTACTGAACTAGCTGTGCAACCTCTGTTGGTCTCGCATCGCATCTTCGATGATCTTTGCTTTGCTGAGAGAAACACAGACAAGAACTTCTCCTGGTGTTCCTGTTCGTCTCTCCTGCTGACCTGACCTGACTGAGGCTGAGGTCTGGCTGTCTCTGCTAGGTAGTGCCATTGCTGCTGATTCCTGCTTGCTGTCGCAACTCTACCAAACTGGACCGCTGGTGTAGCCGTGAAGTGTTTGCTAGTGGATCGAGCTGCCGCTGCCGACCTGTGAACTGAACTGCCTGTTTCCAGACAACACAGATGAGAATGACTTCAAAGAACCATTTCTAAATAGTAGCCCTGTATCCTTCCTTTTCCACTAACTCTGGTGGGTGGTGGTCTAAAAGGGAGGTTAAAGCATTTAAGAACCATCATTAAAGGTAGGTTTTGAAAAAATTAAAGTTATAATTACCTGTTCCCTCCAGTAGCCTGCAAAATACCTTCTAACGCCGTAAATGCTAGTCAGTAGGGTTGAAGCTTCTAAATTAGAAACCAATTCATTTTCTCCCAGTTCAATAACATAAGTTAAGTGGTGTCTTCTGAAGTAGGACCTTGTTGTGAAGGGTAACCGATAGACTTAGCAACAGCCCATGATATTGGTGGAGGGGTCTATTGAACTCATTTGGCCAATTACTCCCATTCCTGGCACTGGAGTCATAAGATGTCTAGTTGCTGAGTTGTCTCCCTCATGATGGTGACTCCATTTAAATTCCTTTCCTACATGTATATGCTTTAGGAAGTGTCTACATAGTAAATATTTCCATATGGTCTTTCAAAAATGTACCTTGTCCTTCCCATATCCCTCTGTGACTCTGCCTTCTCCTCTCCTTCCCCATGTATTCCTCCTATGCTAGTTTCTCCTTTATCCCTCCAAAACAATATATTCTATTTCCCCTTCCTTGAAAGATCCCCTCTTTCCCACTGGTCCCTTACTAGTCACCTAACCTCTGTGGTTATTCAGATTGAGACACACCTATAGAAAGATGAAAAGTTATCATCGACTTAGAAGAGAAAGCATGCACTATTTGTCTTTGGAGACTTGGGTTACTTCACCGAGGACAATTACTTCTAGTTCAAACCCATTTACCTGAAAATTTCATGATTTCACTTTTCTTAAAAGGTGAGCAATTTTCCATTGTGTAAATAAATGTACCACATTTTCGTTATCTGCTTATCAGTCATCAAACATCTAGGCTGTTGCCAGTTTCTGGATATTGTGAACACTGTAGTAATGAACATGGATGAGCAAGTACTGCTTTACTAAGGTGTGGGGTCCTCTGGATGTATGCCCAAGAGTGAACTAGCTGGACCTTAAGGTAAATCAGTTAATTACCAGTTCCTTGAGAAACCATCACTCAGATTTCCATACTGACTGTACCAGTTTGTACTCCCACCAACAGAAGATGAGTGTCCCCTTTCTTGGCATCCTCACTAATATGAGCTGTCACTTGTTTTATTAACCTTAGCCATTCTGACTCCTGTAGATGAAATATCAAAGTGGTTTTTAATTTGCATTTATCTTATGTCTGAGGCTGTGTTTCTCAGCTATCATGTGTCATTCTTTGAGAACTTTTTAGTCCTGCATTTTTTTGTTTTTTATTTGTTTTTAATTGGTTGTGTCCTTGATTTCCTTGATTTTTGTTTCTTTATGTATTGTATACACTGACCTTCTATCAGATATATATTTGGTATAGATTTTTCCATTAAGTAGCCTGTTACCTTTCTTAAATGATGGTGTCCCATTCTGTACAGAAGTTTTTTAGCTTCGTGAGGTGCCATTTATTATTATTGTTATTGTTATTGTTATTATTATTATTATTATTATTATTATTATTGGTCTTAAGGCCTATGATATCAAAGTTCTGATTAAAAAGTCCTTTACTGTGCCAATAAGTTCGAACTTACCTATCCTCTACTTTCTCTTCTATCAGATTCAGGGTATCTGACCTAATGTTGACGCTCTTGATGCATCTGGGGTTGAGTTTTGTGCAGGGTGATAGATATGGATCGATTTTCATTCATCTACATTCAGACCTCCAGTTAGACCAGCACAATTTGTTGAACATTCTGTTTTCTCCAGTGTGCCTTTGTTCTGCTCTGCTTTGTCAAAAATTAGGTGTCTGTAGGTATGTGGAATTATGCCTGGATCTATCTCATTGATTAACATACCTGTTTTCATGCTAATACCAGGCTGGTTTTTTTATTTCTTTTCTTTTCTTTTCTTTTCTTTTCTTTTCTTTTCTTTTCTTTTCTTTTCTTTTCTTTTCTCTTTTCTTCTCTTCTCTTCTTTCTTTCTTTCTTTCTTTCTTTCTTTCTTTCTTTCTTTCTTTCTTTTCAATCTCTCCATTTTCTGCCGGCAGATCCGTGGTTTGCTGGTCAGCCACATCAGCCTGTCTGCCCTTCGCTCCCCTCTTTTTTTTTTTTTTTTTT
>NC_034607.1:17840283-17842176 GCF_900095145.1 Mus pahari | reverse complement strand
ATTGAATCTGTAGATTGCTTTTGGCAGGATGGTCATTTTGACTATGTTAGTTCTGCCAATCCATGAGCATGGGAGATCTTTACATCTTCTGAGATCTTCTTCAATTTCTTTCTTTAGGGATTTGAAGTTCTTATTATACAGATCTTTCACTTCCTTAGTTAGAGTCACACCAAGGTATTTTATATTATTTGTGACTATTCAGACTGTTTTTAATACTATAATTTTTCACACAAGTTGAAATTTTGGATGGCAATGCCTCCAGCAGTTCTTTTATTATTCAGTGTTCTTTTAGCTGTCCGGGGACATTTGTGTTTATATTGGAAGGTAAAGATTGAATTTTAAACTTCTGTGAAGAGCTGTGTTAGAATTTTAGGGATTCTACTGAATCTGTAGGTTGCTTTTGGTAAGGTGGCCATTTTCATTATATTAATCTTCCCTGATCCGCAAGCAGGAGAGATCTTTTCAACTTCTGGTTTTTACATAAGTAGATTAGATTGATTGATTAGAGTCACCACAAGATTTTAAGGGTCTTTTATGCATAAAATGATACCATCTGCTTAATTAAGATACTTCCACGTTCTCTCTTCCTTTTGTATCCCTGATTTCCAGTTTTCTGATTGTTCTAGCTAAAACTTCAAGTACCATATTGAATAGGTGGACATCTTGTTTTGTTCCTGATTTTAGTGGAAATGCTTTCAGTTTCTGTTCAGGTTGATGCTGGCTGTGGGCTTGTAGTAAATTGTCTTTGTTGTGTTGAGGTATGTCCCTTGTATTCCTAATTGTTCCACAGTTTTTATCATGAAGGGATGTTGGATTTCTCCAGAGGCCTTCCCTGCATCTGATGAGATTATTAGGTGGTTTTGTCTTTCAGTCTGTTTGTGTAATGGGTTACATTTATTAATTTAAATATTGAACCATTCCTGTATCTTTGGGTTGAATCCAACTTGATCATGGTGAATAAACTTTTTGATGTATTCTTGAATCCAGTATGCAAAGATTTGACTCAGAATATTTGCCTCTATATTCATCAGGCAAAGTCTTTATTTATTTATTTATTTATTTATTTATTTATTTATTTATTTATTTATGGTTGAGGGCTTTGCGTGGTTTGGGTGTTAGGACAATAGTGACTTCATAAAAATAATTAGAACTGTCTTATGTTGCACAGGTTTGACTAATGTTGTGTTTTCACTTCATTCAATTCTAAAAAGTTTTAGATTTCCTTCTTGGTTTCTGTCTTGACCCAATTTTCATTCAGTAGTGAGTTGTTCACTTTCCTAAGTTTGTAAACTTCCTGTCAGTAGCCAGCTTTAATCTATGGTGGTTAGATAGGATTGCGGGTTGTTATTTCAATTTTCTTATACCTATTGAGACTTGCTTTGTGTCCAAGTCAGAGGTCAATTTTGGAGAAAGCTCCATGAGCTGCTGACAAGAAAGTGTATTCCCAGTGTTCTGGGGGAGTGCTCTATAGTGTGGTCCATTTCATTTATGATGCCACTGAACCTCACTCAGTATTCCTATGTTTAGTTTTTGTCTGGATCCTGTCTGTTGGTGAGAATGGGGTACTAAAGTCCCTCACTATTATTGTGTGAGGGCCATATGTGATTTTACCTGTAGTGTCATTTCTTTTATAAACTTAACTGCCCTTGTGTTGGTGTATAAATGTTTAGAATTGTAATAGTTTTTGGTGAATGTTTTTTCTTTGCTGAGCATGTAGTATCTTTTCTTTTTCTTTTTCTTTTTTCTTTTTTTTTTTTTAAAGATGTTTCTGAGGTTTTTTGTTTTTTTTTTTTTTTAGATTTATTTATTATATGTAAGTACACTGTAGCTATCTTCAGACACTCCAGAAGAGGGCATCAGATCTTGTTACGGATGGTTATGAGCCACCATGTG
>NC_034607.1:17829136-17840243 GCF_900095145.1 Mus pahari | reverse complement strand
GGATGGTTATGAGCCACCATGTGGTTGCTGGGATTTGAACTCTGGACCTTCGGAAGAGCAGTCGGGTGCTCTTACCCACTGAGCCATCTCACCAGCCCGTAGTATCTTTTCTTATCTCTTCTGATTAGTTTTGCTTTTAAAGTCTGTTCTATCAAATGTTAAAATAGTTACACCTGCTTGATTCTTAGGTCCCTATTTCCACTGGCATACAATATTTCATCCTTTTACCTTTTGTCCTTGATGGTGAGGTGTGTTTCTAGGATGCAACAGAAAGATGGATCCCGTTTTTATAATGAACGTTGTCTGTGTCTATTGACTAGAAAACTGAGGTTGCTAATATTGAAGGCAGTGTTTTTGTTGTAGTGGTATTGGGTTTTCCCTCTCTTTTTTAACTTCCTGTTCTGTGATCACTTCTGTCTTCTTGGGTGTGGTTAACCTCTTCAGACTGAAGTTTTCCTTTAAGTGCCTTCTTTAATCCTGGATTAGTAGATAGGAAATGCCTAAATTTGACTTTATTGTATAATGTTTTTCTTTCCCCTTTGATTGTCAGTGGTAGTTTTGCTGGGTATAGTAGTCTATGCTGGCATCTATGATCTCTTATAACTTGTAGAACACCTATTCAGACCCTTCTGTCATTCAGAGTCTAGGTGTTATTCTAATGGGCCTACTTTATATATCATTTGGTCTTTTTTGCTTATAGCTTTTAATGTCCTTTCTTTGTTTTGTACACTTAGTGTTTTAATTAGCGTATGCTATGAGGGATTTCTTTTCTGATCCTGTCTTTGTGGTATTCTATATGCTTCTTGTACCTTTATAGGCATCTCTTCCTTTAGATTATGAAAGTTATTTTATATTATTTTGCTAAAAATCTTTTCTGTACCTATTCCTGGGTTTCTTCTCTCTCCTCTTTACCTATTATTCATAGGTGTGCCCTTTTAATAGTGTCCTAGATTTCCTGAATGGTTTGTACCTGAATGTATGTGTGTGTGTGTGTTAGCATGAATGTGTGTTTCAAGACAGGGTTTCTCTGTGTAGCTCTGGCTGTCCTGCATTCATGCTGTAGACAAGGCTATCCTTGAATTCACAAAGAGCTACATGCCTCTGCCTCCTGAATACTGGGATTAAAGGTGTGCCACCATTGCCCAACATGCCTGAATTTTATTTTATTTTTTTAGATGTAACATTTTTAAGGTTAGTGATAGAAGTTTATCTCTGAGGTTTTTGTTTGACATCCTGACCTTTTCATTTCTAGTTTAATTTCATTTGGGTCTTCCTTGGTGACTCTATGTTTGTTGTTGTTAAATTCTACTTTCATGTCTTGGAATGTTTTCATTATTTTATTCAACCATGTTTCATGCTTTTTATTAAGGCATTTATTCATATCCTTCTTAAGGTCCTTGAACATATTCATAATGGCTATTTTGAAGTCCTTGTCTTGTGCTTCAGCTGAAATTGTTTTTCTCAAGGCCTGTTGGCTTCTAGAGGAGGTATATTGTCCTGGCTGTTCATGTTTGAGTTTTTGCCCCGGGAATCTAAGCATCTAAAGATATGACATTTGAATTGTTTGAGTAGACTTATGTTTTTGACATTGTTGGATAAGTGTTCCATTCTTTGGTTGCTATTGTCCACTCTCGTTCCTAGTCAAGTGCAGTGGCTGTGGGGTTCTGAGTAGGGAGTGGTTTTGTGAGTCAGCAGATAACACAAAGGAACTGAAAGCAAGGCTAAAGTGGACAGCGAGAAAAAAAAAAATAACTGGAGACCTTGGGCACACATCAAGAGGTGGAGTCCCTAGGTGATGAAGGTGGGATGGGAGGAGGAGCTCCTGCCGACAGACTGCAGCAGGACTAAGTCTGAAGAAACTGAAGGACAGGAAGGACCATAAATATCACCAGTCTGAGTCCTAGCCAAAGAACACATTGATATCACCTGGATCTTTATACACACGTTGACATTTTCAGACTCTGAATGCAGTTTGTGCTTGAAAATTATCTACACCCTGCTGTTTCCTGGGGGTGTTTTCTGCTCGCTGGATAAGTGTGCAGTGGTCAGTGCAAGCTAACTGGCCCACGTGGAAGGTAGACCTTTTCTACTTGAACAGTGTATTCAAAGAGAAAGAGTCCCAACTCCCAGTGTTCCCCCAAACTCCTGCCCGACAGAAGGAGGGCATTATTTCCCTTCTAAGGGAGAGAGGGGGCCAGGAAGTTCCCTTTGAACTGGGTGTTTTGTTATGTGCATGTAATCACGTAACAAGAGGCAGGGGCAGGAGAATTGCACGTTTGAGCCCCATCTGGGCTCTGTTGTGAATCCTATGGGAAGAGCATGGGGAAAGGGGAGGGGGCCGGGCAGGACTTAAGATGGAAACCACAGCAAATCCTGAATTATAATGGGTAAAAGTGACTTTGAGGCCCCTGAGGAGGTAGTGTTAGTTGAGGCACTTGCCAAAGGCTCTATAAATGGAGGTGCCGGGGGCAGGAATATACACTTGGGCATGAGTATGTGGCATGGTGACAGAGTTCTTGACTGTGACTCTATCAGGGACTGTGTGCACCAGCTGTGTCCAAGTCTCGGGTGGAGAGGGCATCTCTCCCTAAGAGTTCAGATTTTTCCTGGAGGCCAGGCATGTCAGGTTAAGCCTCTGCGGTGGCCTGTGACTAGATCTAAAACTTTAACTATAGGGTTTGTCCTAGAGCCAAATCCTTAGCCCATAGCCAAGTCCTCTCAACTAGTGCCTTGGTACATCCTTGCAACAGGGCAAGACAGTGCAGAGCTTCTGCATCTCATATTCCTGTGTAGGCCATTTCAGGTTTAACTAGAATTTGATCTCCTTGATGGAGGATTGTGGGGCATTGGGCTATGCAGAGTCAGGCTAGTCTCCAGTCAAGCTGAGTTCTGAACCCCTGAAGGGTGATAATTCACCTACACGGTAGGCGTTCCTTCATGTTCCTGGAACTCTGGCTCCTGCCTAAGTTACCCCCCCCCCCAGCCCCCACAAGAGAAGCATGGCTAGAAGTCCTGTAGGCAATGGCCCAAGGGTCTGACCTTCAGGGTAAACTCCTCCCCAGTTACCTAGCAACAGTAAAGACCATAAAGGGTTGTTAGGCCCCTCCTCTCCTCTCTCTTCCTGCTCACTCTCACTCCTGTCTTCTCTCACTTCTCTCAATCCTTTGTTCTCTTACCTCTTGCTTCTTTTACTCCTCTCTCCTATCTTCTCCTCTCCTCTCCTCTCACTCTCTTACTTCTCTTCTTACTCTTCACTTCTCTTTCTCTCTAGCCTTTCCCCCTCTCTTCTCTCTTTCTCCCTGCCTTTCTACAACAAAGCTCGAAAACCATAGACTTTCTCTGCTCATCAAGATCCGCTGCACTCACTCTCGCCGGTGTGGGAACCTCTCATCCCTCTTCCCTCTCTCCCATAATCCCAGGGCTTTAGAGAGCAGCCCCTGGGCTCCCAGGTTGGGCTGCCCCTTGTCCACCCCCCCCAAAGAGTGGGTCAGAGGCTTGGATGCCCACCCGGGGCTGAGTGGAAAGCGTGTGGCAGCCCTCCCACGTCTTCCTGACCAGAGCATAGGTGGCACTCTGGCGGGGTGTGGGTCTTTCCTCCCTCTCTTCCCCAGGGCCCCCCTTTTTAGTTCCCACAGAGAATCCTGTGGAAAATTGTCCAGTCCTATTCTAGAAACCCAGAGTAGATCCTAAATAACTTATCTTAGTTTCTATGAAACTGCCTACCTGTGACGACTTTCCCCTCCAGAGAACCTCTTGTCTTAGTCTCTGTCCAATTGTTTGCTTCCATGAAGGCCCTGTCCACCAAGCTTCAGAGCAAGGTGCCAAGCTGTGGTTTCTGTCCTCAGAAACCCCATGTTCCTTCTAGGCATTTGGGGCTCCCCATGGGTTCCCCGAATGAGTAGTCTCAGGCAGCTGGGGTAAAGACTTTCAATTGGCTGTAAACCATGTCTCAGTGCTCATCTCCAGTGGACTCCTTGCAAGACCCTTACCCAAATTCTCACCTTTAAACCACATAGGCCTGTATATCTAAAATTCATTTTTGAGAGCAGGAAGAGATGGCTCACGTAAGGTCATGTGTATCTATTCCGGGTGACCTAGGTTTGGTTTACAGTGCTACATGGTGGCTCACAAATATAAGCAACTCCATTCCCGGGAATCCAGTGATGCTTCTGGTGATCTCCACAGGCCCCTTATCTGTGGGGTACATATGTACTCAGACATATTATAATACACATATTTAAAAAAAAAAAAAAAACGGTATGCCAGCTGGAGAGATGATGGCTCAGCTGTTAAGGGCACTGACTGCTCTTCCAGAGGTCCTGAGTTCAATTCCCAGCAACCACATGGTGGCTCGCAACCATCTGTAATGGAAACTGATGCCCTCTTCTGGTGTGTCTGAAGACAGCGACAGTGTACTCATACAAATAAATATTTAATAAAAACCTTTAAAAAGCATATTTCTTACATATAGCGTCAGGTTGCAGTTTTATCCTGTCAAAGTTTGTGTTTTAACCAGTATGTTTGGCGTAGCTTTTGATTTTTTTGCTGTTACAAGCTCTTGAGGGGAAACAGAGAGCTTTATTTAAGCTCAGGCTCAGAGCTTTTTACTCTGCTGCTGGATCCATTGTTTTTAGGCTGTTGTTAAGCAGTGCTCCAGGATAGCAGGAGACTATGGCAGAGGCTTCTCCTCTGATGTCAGCCAGGAAGGAGAGAGGTGGGGTGGGATGGAGAGAGAGAGAGAGAGAGAGAGAGAGAGAGAGAGAGAGAGAGAGAGAGAGAGAGAGAGAATGACAGAAGCTGTTCCCTTGATGGCAGCCAGAAAGGACAGACAGACAGATGGACAGACAGACAGAGAGGGAAGGAGAGGCAGACAGAGAGAAACAGAAAGTCAGAGAAAGTCGAGGTGTGTGGGGGTGAATGAAGATAACGTTCAGGGAAGACAAGTGAGAGAGAAGCCTGTGGGAGACAAGACAAGTGAGAGACATCTGGACTCACACCAAACCTTACAGAGTTAGCATATGAAAAACCAGGTTGACACAAAGGACACTGGAAAGCCTTCTTACCCCACCAGGCCAGCTGAAAGCAGCTGTGCCCGGGCAGAGGCTCACAGGCACTGCAGAATTCCTGACAGTCATATAAGACTCAAGCACACAGTCCTGTGTGGAGATTTAAGATGTTTTGAGGCCGTGTACACATGAAATGGAATGTAGAGCTACATGGCACAGACACAGCACACACACGCGCGCGCGCGCACACACACACACACACACACACACACACACACACACACACAGAGCCCACCATTATGCAGGCAAGACATAAAAGCCTGTACTGTGGACAGAGAAAACCCCAGCTCCTTGTACCGCAGGACCTTTGACCTTCTAGACTTTGCCTCTTTGTTCCAGCTTGCTTCTCCATATCTGACTTGGTGTGTGCTTTCCCTTGGCCAAACTGTCTCTCCTCCTGTATGTTTCTGTTCAATATCTGGGGGGACACAGGGGACCTGGAATCCTGCTGCAGGTGCCCTCCTAACCCAGATATCATCTTTGAAAATCACAGCTCCCGTGACCTGCTTCTTTCCAATCCCCCATTCAGCCATAACTACTGGATTAAGTAGCTTAGAACCTTCTGGAACCATCTGCTCCCTCAGAGTGCAGACACTGGATAGCAAATCTTCATCCCATGAGCTTAGGAGTACTTTGGTGGACACTTGTTGGAGACCAGGCTGAGAAAACCCAGGCCTTTTACAGTTTGCATCTGAGAGCCATGTAGTTCTTTGTTGAGAGCTGAGTTGCCCCCTCCTGCCCAGGTCTGCTCGACACCCTCCCTGCCAAGGCTGCTCTATCTCCCTCCTCCCAAGGCTACTGTCCTAAGCTGACACCTGGGAGGATCTGGGACTCTGAGATTAGCTGCCCCGTGTTCCGGAGCAGTGAAGCCAAGACTCTGAGAAAATCACAACAAGTTTCAAGTCTGCAGTCATCATCCCCCCATTTGTCCTTCGCTCTGTTTCTTGTGATCGTTTCTCAACCCCTCCCCATTCCCCTTCACAGTGCTTATAACCAACCGTTCAAGCTGGCGATAAACGAAGCCTTGACAACTCTTTGCAGGGCTTCCCTCTTCTTCCCCGCCCATTTCTCACTTTCAGGCTCGGTCCCCCTTGACCCCACGGAATAACTTGTCCCGTGGGCCCGGAGACACTGACATTTGTGTGAATGAAGACTCCTGAAAGGAAGGAAGCTGTGTCTGGTGGTGAACAAAACCTGGAAGGAGTCTGGGTCTGCAGAGATTGATGCACTCATTGGAATTGTGGGAAGTGTGGAATTTCACAGGTTCAGAGGTCAATTTTGCAGGTTCAGAGGCCAAGTACTTTATCTTGGGCTCACGTTAGCCTTCTGGAACAGCCATTTCTTGCCCCACTCTGTAACTGAACTAACACATGGTAATAATAAATATCAACATCTTAGAAGCGATTAACTTTGCAGAACACTAGCGTCCATCAATCCAAGAGCTAAGAAAGTCATTGTCAGATAGCATCCTGGACCCCCAGCCTGGACCCGCCTCTCTGCTGTTTTAAATTTGCCTTGATTTATGCCTTCCTTTGTGCTATAAAACTATACCTACTCTGTGAAACTGCTTCCATGTTGGAACATGACATTTGGGGTAAATTAAGTCTATGTTCCCGGACCATGCTCGCTCGAAATAGCTCCAGAATAGACTATCTCGAAGTTCCTTTAAGATAAGAACTGTGGTTACGCCTTTTTCTATTTTTCTCTCTTCTTTGCTTCTATTTTTCTCTCTGTCTTCTTTTGGATTTCTTAGATTAGGTTAATTTTTATCTTTTTGTTTTAGCTCCTTTTCCAGACATAATAGCGTTAACTTTTTCACATTTTATAAACGTGACATATCTTAGCCTCAACCTGGGTAATGAAGTTTGGCCCAAAGCAAACTTTGTAAAGTTATCTTAGTGTGATGTCATGAGTGCGCTGGGCCACAAACCTAGATAGAAATGTTCGTTGTTTTCTTCAATGTCAGGATTTATTGAATAATGATAAATTCATAAAGTTGAGCAATTTCAATAACAGCAATTTGCTACCTAATTCCACCTACCCTGGTAACCTCACCATTTTTTTTGTTTATTTATTGGGTTGTTTATTTTAAATCAGGGTCTTACTATGTATTTGGATTTTGCTTTTGGAAGTCAACATTAACATCATAAAGTTTTTGTCCTGTCCTTGAACATCTTTTTTTTTTTTTTTTCAAATAGGGAAGAGAAGCTTTCATGAGTACTGGGACCTATAGGTTTGGGCAGGTCTCATCTCTGTCAGGAAACTATTTCCTGTCTGGGACTTGGATAGTCCGAGGTGTGGAAACGGAAAATCAAAGGCTCCTGGGGTCTGGGAATCTTGTCAACATTCCCTGCTCTTGACCAGGAAGAACAACTGTCTTGAAAAGATAATCCTCTGGTAAGAGGATACAGTCTTGAAGCTAGATTGTGAGGACCTGGAGGCAGGGATACCTGTAGCCAGCAGGACCTTGGAGGCACCGTCTTGAAAAAAACATACCGGTGGTACAGTCCTACAACTGACATCGGTAGCCGAGTCACAGTGAGATGTGTTCAGGCATAAGTCTTCTGGTCCCTGGAAAATAGTCCTGGAAGGGGAATATCTTTTGCTGGTCTGCAGCGATTCTAAATCGCTCACCTGCCCCTTGTTAGAGACTTGCCATCTCCCTGGCTTCCATGTTGTGTGTCCAGTCACAGGGCTCCCGCTCCTCCTCTGCCTCCTCCAGTCCCCAGTACCTCTATTACTTAGTGACTGGGATGCCACACTGATCTCCCAAACTGTCAGCCTGTGGGAGACCAGGCTGAGATAAACCAGGCCTTCAACAGCCCCATGGCAGAGCTCTCCAGAGGCCACACCCTCACTCTCCCGGGGGTTCATACCCACCCTTGACTAGACTTGAACCTGGCTCTGGGTAGCTGTCCAAGATCCAAGAGCACTATCACTGTGCCAGTCTCGGCCCACAAGGCTGGGTGTGGTGCACAGGGACGTCACATCGTCCTTGTAGACAGTTTGGGTGTCTCAGATGGCCAGTTGTTGTCATTAGGTGGAGTCCCTCTCAGGAATTTGAGCTGGAGGGCAGAGGGAGCAGTCTACATATACCGGAAGCCATTTTTGTCCTCACTTCCTCTCCTGAACTTTTCTGAAGATGCTCTCCCAGGACACTAGCCATTTTGACAACGGCATCATCTCTAGAATCCCGGCAGATCAGAGAGGGAGCCAGAAGCTGTGGAAATGGCAAAGCTACAGACCTGTTCGTGTTGACAAGATGTAGGATTTTGAGGTCTCTGGGGAGCAAGATCCATCTTCTTGCCTCACTCGAAAGGCATCTTCTTGTAGGAATGAAGGCCCCTTGGGAAATATTCTTGCAGGTGGCCTCATCACTCAAGGATCACTGCTTCTGAATTTCCATATTTGTCTCTGGGGTTTCAGAACTTGTCTCTGAGTTTTCAGTAGGGACCACTGTGTGGGCCACAGCAATTCCTTGGCAAGTGCCCACAGGCACCTTCGTGGCACTGTAATGGCTCCCCTTGCTGCTTGAGTGGTTTTCAGTATACCCTCTAGCTGCTGTTTTCTTGGGGAGACTAGCTGGGGACTTGGTTGAGTCACTTCTTGGCTGTCTGACAGCAATTGTCCACCTGTGTCTCAGAGACAGCCTCTAGATCTTTGCCTAGGGAACCCTCTGGGATCCCGTACAGATCTCTCAGAGATCTTCCCGGACTGTTTGTCAGATCCTTGTAAAGGTCCTTCCAAATCTGGAATATGGCTGGACCCATTGACAAGACCGATGCTCCTGTGGAGGCTGGTGGCTTTTAGCTGCCAGTATTGAGGAGGATGAAGTTTCAGGATTAACTTCTGCATGACCCATCCCTGGGAGTTGGTCCTCAGACTTTACCAGATGATATCTGGATCTTGTAGGGCCCGTGGACCTGGTTGTTGGCCTTTGTGCTTGGATGAGAAGGTGTTCAGTGACTTGGAACCAAGGAACCATACAGCTCTGAGGTGTGACCCTGTCCCGAGGGAAAGGGGTATCTGGAGACATGGGAGCCCAGGAACCACACATCTTTGAGAGGAAGCCTCCTTCCTACTCCTCAGAGGCTCCCCTTCCAGGGAAGGATAAACCCAGCTGAGCTCAAGAGCTCAGGAGCTCAGGAGCCTCAGGCCCTGCTCCTGCTCTTCCTTTCTTGTCTTCATTGCTTCTTGTCTTCTTCTTGTCAATGAGAGAAGAACAGGACGGCAGAGCTCATGAAAGGCATTCATTGGCGTGACCACAGTATGGAAGAGTGCATCCTGGAGGATTCGTGCCTACGGTTTCAGGAGGGTGCAGATAACACTTGGTAATTGGACAAAGTCCAGTGCTTATATAGGTGTTCTTGGGGCACGGACCTTTCTAGAGTAGAGATTTCCAGAGCGAGGATGGCTGGCATCTCAATTTCTGAGCCTGGGGGAGCTCAGGGATGGGTGGGTTTTGATGCCTAGGGATAGGTGAGTTTCTTTGGGACGTTCAGGGCTTGGTGGGTGGCTTTTATTCAGACTTTTCACCTAAAATTAGCATAACCTGGAGTGGGTCCTGTTGACATGCTGGAGATCACCCGTCTGACAGTTATGACCGTTAGGGAGGTCTGGGGGAGGGGCCTGGCTGCTGTTGAGCCTCAGTCTGGGCCAGGGCCATCTTTCTGAGTTGAGGTTTATACAATTTATAAAGTGTACAGTTTACAAAAATACAGATTTTTGCGAAGGGAGTCCAGGGCAGGAAAGCCATTCCTGGCACTTGAGTGACCTGCATATCTAACCCTGGTGTTGTCATGAACCCCTTTTTAAAGTGTTGTTCCAGCTGCTCCCAGAGCTCTGGGTAATAAACCCAGGAGGTAGAAAACAGAGCCCTGGACTTGGGAGGCTCAACTGTTGGAAGTGAGTTGATTAAAGGCTTCCTGTAAGTTTTTAACCATGCCTACTAAGTGGCTCCTACTTGCTTGGTGTTTTCCTAGAAAGGTGGTTCTGTGTGTAGGCACAGCAGGTGGAACATTAAATGGGATCTTGAAGCTGTTGGGCAAGAAGCCCTATAATCCCTAGTTGGAAGTGGGGGGAGGGGATGTATGCTTGAGGTACAGGATGGGTCATGGGCCTGGGAATGGATTCTAGTCACTGCAGAACTGGATCAGGACAAGTTTGGAATTAGAGGTTGGAATTGGACCTGGTGCTGAAGCAAGGGATTTGGTGAGAAGAGTTGTGGAGCTCTTCTCAAATGTATAAATCCATCGTCCGCTGAGGTCCTACTTTCTAATCAGTAAATATCTCTCTTCTCCTCTCCTGGGACATCATATGGTGAGGGGTAGTGGGGGAGGTGAAGATAAAAGAGAAGGAAAGAAAGCAGAAGAAATTAGAAAGGAAGGTATTTCCCGTCTTCATCTTGAACAACACCATATCTTATTTGTTGGCACCGGGGGAGGGGGAAGGAAGGGGGAGGGGTGATGACAGTGATCTGGGAACTGGCATTAATTTTAACTTGTACTGGGATGAAAGTAGCGAGTCCATTGAGCAAGATGGAGAGGGAAATAGTGGAGAACCTGCCATGCTGACAGTAGCCACAAGCGCCTCACTGTGGAGAAAGGGGAGGCCCCAGGAAAGCTGGCTACATTCCTGGTGTAAGTTATTCCCTAAGACCTTCTTGTACAAGAGTTGCTGGTGACCTGAGAACTGCTCTGGCCTGCAGGTTCTGCTCCAGATGGGGAATGGCGCTGTCATGATCTGTGGCCTATTGCCCACACAACTCGTTGCATGGTCAGAGCATGACCTTCCCCTTCCAAACTTCAGTTTGGTCCTGCTAATCTACAGTTCCAGCATCTCCTGATGGATGGATGGATGTGGTTCCTCCAGACTTTGTCTGCCTGTGTCTGGGGTCTGTCCAGAAAGAGGCCTCTTGGAAGCAGAGAGAAAGATAGAAAATGAGAGAGAGAGAGAGAGAGAGAGAGAGAGAGAGAGAGAGAGAGAGAGGTTGGGATGGGTGAAGGCAAACCCAGCAGAGGAGTGCTTCATGAGGTCACTAA
>NC_034607.1:17823659-17827526 GCF_900095145.1 Mus pahari | reverse complement strand
TAAAGAACATCCCTCCATGGCCTCTGCATCAGCTCCTGCTTTCTGACCTGCTTGAGTTCCAGTCCTGCATCCTTTGGTGATTAACAGCAGTATGAAAATGTAAGCTGAATAAACCCTTTCCTCCCCAACTTGCTTCTTGGTCATGATGTTTGTGCAGGAATAGAAACCCTGACTAAGACAATCCTGAGACAAGGAAGCCCTAGCAACCAGGAATTCAGTGCATTCATGAGTCATGAGTATTGGACCTGTAGGCTCAGGCTCGTCTCATCTCTGAAAGGCGTACGTCCTGTCTGCGACCTCTAAGTCCTCCTTTTGTCAGTTGTACCAAAGGACTGGCAACTCCGTGGTTCCTGGGGTCTGGGCATCTTGTCAACATGCCCTTCTCTTGACAAGAAAGGACACCTTTCCTGGCAAGATGATTTGCTGATAGAAGACACAGACTTGAAGCTATGTTGTGAGGACCTGGCAGCGGGGATATCTGCAGCCAGCAGGACCTTGGAGGCACCGCCTTGAACAAACACACTAGTGGTACAGTCCTACAACTGACATCGGTAGCCGAGTCACAAGGAGACGTGCACAGACTGACATTTTCTGGATCCTGGAGACTAGGTCTAGAATCGGACTATCCTTTGCAGGAAGTCTAAATCTCTCAGATGTCCCTTGCTAATGTGAGAGCTTGCCATCTCCCTGGCATCCACGTTGAGTGTCCAGTCACAGGACTCCTGCTCCTCCTCTGCCTCCTCCAGTCCCCAGTACCTCTACTACTTGGTAACTGGGATACCACGCTGATCTCCCAAACTGACAGCCCATGGCAGAGAGCTCCAAAGGCCACACCCTCACTCTCCTTGCCTTTGGCAAACAGGATGGCGAGACCACATTTGCTGGCAATTGGCAGCTGAAGGACGCCCTAAAAGAAGATGTGCTGTCTGTTCCACCGCAGTCCCCACAGTTCCACATCATCTCTCCAACTTTAAGAAGAACCCCATCTGCCCTGCTGTGGCTTTCCAAAGCATCAGTAAGCACACCTGCCAGCCCAGGAGTGTCCCAAATGGTGGGATAAAGGAAAGGAAGCATCTTAGCGCTTCCTATGGCTGCATCAGTAGTTCTTGACACCCCACCCCCCACCTTCAGATTCTCCCTTCCTCCTCCCTCTCAGCCACCTCACAAGGAAGGCAGAGGAGTTTGGGCGTGTGTCTCAGCTGGCAGGCTGCTTGCGCCACACACACAGGAAACTCTGGATCCCACCCCAGCATCTCGTACACAGTGTATGGCGGAGCACACCTATGTGGTCCCAGCCCTGGAGAGGAGGCAGAAGGGTCAGAAGTTCAAGGTCAATTTCATCTAGATAAGGATTTCAAGGTCAGCCTGGGTCACTAAGCTCCTGCCCCCCCCCAAAAAATAAATAAATAAAAATAAAAAATATGCGGCAGTCACAATGGTTCTATGCTTGCCTCCAGTCAGGTGACCTGAGATAGATCTCTGAGACCCGAGTGGGGGAAGGGGAGAACCAACTCCAACAGGGTGTCTTCTAACATCCACATATTGTCCTACAGAGAGAGAGAGAGAGAGAGAGAGAGAGAGAGAGAGAGAAAATGTTTAAAAGTGAAGCATAAGAAATTCCATTTAGCCAAGGATCCTGCCTTTGAGAGCGGGTGACCCTTTAGCACCAGGTTACCTAACTAATTAGCATTCTACAACTTGAGGCTGGTATCCCTCACCCTGCAGGAACCAGCCCAGGAGGATGCCACAACCCTGTGTAATCTACCACATCCCCATTAGGTGGCGCCGTAAGCCAACAAAGCTGCCCAGCTTAAGCCAACAAAGATGTCCAGGACAATGCCTCTGAAAATCGGTTTTCTTCCATTATTACAGGCTTTTTAGTCAAAATGGTTCCCTCGCCTTTCTTTGCTTCTTTCTTCTTTAGCAGAAAAGGCCTTTCAGTGTGAAATACAGCGCGTGGGTTTGGTGCCAGGTGAAAAGGAAATTTGTCTTAATCCCCTCGCCTGGGGAGAAAAAGTGTTTGTTCATCACAATTGACATCTGGTCAATTTTCAATTAAGTAAGCAAGCAATAATAATGACGCGATGCTTCATTTGCTCCAGAAGCCAGGCAGGCACCAATCAGCTGCTCTATCCAAGGAGGAATTAAAACAGGCATCCCCAGCCCCTCTGCCCAAAGCCCCAGCCGCAGACAAGCAGAGAAGGCCGGAGGACACACTCAGGGAGCAAAGGTTTCTGCTTCAAATTCAAGCAAATTGGCTGGGCACAGCAGGGAGGACAGCCCTGACAGCTCCATTGTGTCAGCCTCTGGCCTGCGACTGAAGGGGGCCAGGCCTGTCCCCATCAGTCTTCCGGGTTCTGCCATGGATGGGGAAGGCGTGAGGTGCTTGATGCCAGAGACTAGAGTTTTAACCACCTGGATGCTCTGGACAAAGCTATTCTTAACTCAAAATGCATTAAAATAATAAAAAAATAAATAAAACAACTTTGTTTCCCACTGGCAAGGAATATTGAACCAATCTCTACAGTGTTGCTGCTTGCAATCTATTCAAGCCTGGTTATTACAGAAAATGAGAACACACAGCTTGAGTACAGACCACCAAATGTGAAAGGGAAGGCTGGCCAGCAAAGCCAGATGCCCCAGCTGTCCATCATGATTGTGATGTTGTGATCTCTGGAGACACAGACATTGGCATATAGGCCTTCAGTCCCCAACCCATCCTAACGCCTGGAGAAAGCCTAGATAGTGAAGGTAGTAACCTCGGAGGATGGCCCAGCGTGTCCATCCTTCTTCCAGCCTGCCCCAGAACTAAGCTGAACTTTATGCACACGCCAGAGAGCAGGCTTGAGCGTGTGGAAGGGACGGACCACACTCTGAGACACTCAGCAACCAGCATCCCGACTTCTCTTCCTGGCCTTGGCTGCTGGAGGCCAAAGGTGTTCTGTCTGCAGCCTGGCACTGGACTGCCCCGGGCATAGGATGAACTAGTGTTCACTGCATGGCAGGGACTTCTCTGTCACTGTATCCCATGAGCAGCAGGGACATGGTCTGAGACCAGTGAGTCCGCCCACGTGGCTGCCCTGTGCCCCATGATTCAGAAGGCTCCCATCCAGGCAGCCCCTGCCCTCTGGCTTCTATAGCACCGGCTGCTTGGGTGGCTTGGGAAGCTGAGCTGGGCTCATGTAAACTCTCCTTCGATCAGGCTGGTTGGAGTTCTAGCTTGCTGCTGTTAGCTTAGACTTCTGTTTGTCACAGGGCAGAAAAAAAAAAACAAAAACCTAAATGCTTACACCTCTCTCTCACTCAGGAGTCATCTTCACCTTCTGAAATACAGTCTCTGTCATTTCAATGTTCTCTTTCTTCTGCCATATAACATACTAATTGGTCGAATGTGCAATTGAGATGCACAAATCTTTTGTTTGTAAGTTGAAAGCACCCTCCTTGCTTCCAAAGCATGTTTTATTTATTAAAGAATAGTCAGAAATTTAAAGCCAGTGGGATTATAAAATTAGACCCTTTCTTAGAACAAAACAAAAACCAAGACTAGTCAGGAAACACACAAGGACCAAAGGAAGCTGGGGGCTGGGGGTGGGGTGGGGCGGGGTGGAGGTCAGGTGAGGCCAGGAGGGAGTTCTTGAAATCCCAGATGCCCAAAGGAAAACAGAGCTTTTTTTTGTTTGTCTGTTTCTTGTTGCAAAGTATGATCTTTACAAAGTGGTATCATGCACATCACTTTTTAATCCTATGTCATTTTCCTATAAATAAATAAATAAATAGATAGATAGATAGATAAATGCCATTTCTCTCTCCCCCACTTTCCTCCCTCTCTATTCTCTCTCTCTCTCTCTCTCTCTCTCTCTCTCTCTC
>NC_034607.1:17819730-17822839 GCF_900095145.1 Mus pahari | reverse complement strand
GTGTGTGTGTGTGTGTGTGTGTGTGTGTGTGTGTGGTATGTCTGTGTATGTGATGTCTAGTATGTGTGTGATGTGTGTATGTGTATGTATATGTGTCTGTGTATGAGACAGAGTGTGAGAGACTAAGTGTGTGTGTGTGTGTGTGTGTGTGTGTGCTACAGGGTGTCATGTCACCCAGGCTTGCCTCAAGCTTCCTATGTAGCTGAGGATGACCCCATGACCTTAACTTCTGCCTCAAACTCACAGAGATCCACCTGCCTCTGCCTCCCAAATTCTAGGATTATAGACCACATGACTGGCTTGACCTTAAACTTTTGACCTTCTGGGGTTTTTTGTTTGTTTGTTTGTCCTTGTTTTGGTTTGTTGTTCATTTTCCACATAGCAGTAGCAGTCCCGCAGGGAGCCAGGATGGGAACTGACGGGCTCAGTAGCTCAGCATAGCTCGACACTCAGTTTTCCTAGTCGGCCAGGCGACATGGATGCCTTTGCCTCTGGTTTCTACCCTCAGGGTTACAAAATGGTGGTGATAACTCTAAAGCTCCCCGCACAGCCTCCTCCAAGCACTCTGTTTAAATGAGGAAAAACTTGACTCTCTTCATCATGGTATGGAATTGTCACATGCCTTTCAGCCTAAATAAATCATCCACGAGGGAAACAGCTACAGTTTGGAACACAGATCCATGCACACTTGCCCGCTGGGACTTTGGGGACCCCAGTCTCCCAGAATTAATTATCTGCTGCCAGAACCAGCATCTGACGGTCTAGAGGGACCAGAAGCATCTGCCCTGACTGTCTCATGGTTCAAGGTCGACGGCTTCCCCAGGAAGTGTCGAGCCCTCCCGTCCTTCTCTCTAATGCACTCGAAGCCGTGGTAGTGATGCTTGGTGGAAAACTGAACTCCACCGCATGGTGTGTGCGGCCCTGCTGGTCCCCACTGGCCCCTGCTGGCCTCTTCAAGACCCAACACAGGCTCGCGAGTTGACTTCTGCATGCCTACAGCAATCGCAGATTTGAAGTGGGATTTCCTTATCATAGAGTACCCCAAAGGGCACTTAACTTCTTGTGCTTGCTACACCTCAAAATTCAGATACTCTTCATGCTGAAATGGAACCAGAAAGGTCCCTGCTCTTGGGGTCGAGTGTATGTCATAGCAGCTCTTCTCAGGATACTACAGTCGGCAGCCTCTGGTGTCATAAAAGTGTCACCGAACTATCCCAGCTGAGACAAGATGGGTGAGGCTTTATTTTCACAGTTACACTGGTCATAAGCGATGTCTCTAAATAAAGCCCTGGAAAAAGCCTCTACTTCTTACAACGGGGGGGGGCAGACACAGCACCTCAATAGCTATTGGTCTTCCCTAGTAGCCTATGTGTCCCTTTAAAATTCTAAACCAATTTTAATAAACATGCTTAACCCCCAAAGGGAAGGTGATTGACTTCCATCAGGCCTTAGACCAATAGTTGTAAGCATACGGCCAGACCGGGAGCCCGCCAAAGAGCATAGCCTTGTGACCTTGTAGCTCACCGGAGGTGATCAGGTCTTCATGAGCTGTCCATAGAGAATACAGCAGCTTTCTCCATGTAGAGGGTGTGCCAACACAAAACACACTTCCACCTCAAAGGGAACAGGAGATCATTTATTCTGGAACTAAATAGGAGGGACCATGGCTCAGGAACGCAGCCATGGGCTCCTCAAATCCCACCTACCAACGTGGAAGCAGTTTTGTGAAGTTTTTTCCAGTAACGGAATAAAGAAGGACATGAATCATGGTGCTCTGCAAATGCCTTGGCAAGACTACATGTAGGTAGTGGAGACACCTCAGCCATGGTGAAAACCAGCATTTTGTTAAGTTAGTACATTCTAAGAGAATTTTATCTGTCAGCCACAGGATGCTAGAAACACAGATGTGGGCGACAGACTCCTTAGAGGATATGGAGAGCCCAAGGTGAGTGGAAGTCAATGCAGCTTTAATCCGGCACCAGCCTTTCCAAGCAGAGCCTCTCTCCAGGAATTCTTGTTCACAGATACCAACAAGGGACACACTCCTGCATGAGTCCGGCTGGACTCTGGCCCAAGTGAAGTTTCCTCCAAGAGTCGAAGTCAGTGGGGAAAATGTTTATATTTTCAAATACTTTACAAACACTAAACCACCAGATCCATGTTTTATCTCTCTGAATTTGAAAGCCACGCATGAAGGGAGTCCGGGGGAGCTGGCTTACTAGTCCCGTTCAGTGCACAGAGAGGTTGAGGTTTGGACAGAGGCTAAGGAACATATTCAGAATGGTTCCAAGAAACGGAACCGGTGAGAGGGGAGCACAGAGCCAAATACAGCACAGAACGGAGAAATCTCCTCCCCAGAGGGCAAGGAGTGTGGGAGTCCCAACCATGACAGAGCCTTGAACGCAGATTGTACTCAGGAAAACACCCAAGGGCGGCAGGTTCCCAGGGCGCCCAGTTTAGGAAGAAAGACATTTTTAGACATGCTTAGCTCAAAGCCATGTCACAGGCTGTTTGGTTAAAATGAAGAGCAGGCCTGCCCCTGGGTATCCTCAGCTCCTACACTAAGTTTTGGTTGAAAAGAAAGGGGCCTTCACATGGGTGCTAATATAGGAGTTTGCCAAGGGTCAGGGCACACACCAGAGCACCTCAGAAGCAGGGCAGGTCAGAAGAGGCATGTGCTGCTGCCACACCCTGCGGCTGGTTTTTCAAAGTGTCATCTGTCTTGGGTTCTCCTGGGGTCCCGGCTTGGTCTCTCTTGCGGATATAAACACTGACCAAAAGCGACCTGGGGAGGAAATGGTTTGCTTCATCTCGCTACTTCTAAGTCCCAGGCCATCGTGGAGGAGGCAGGAATGGAAACAGAGGCCATAGGATAACCCTGCTGACTGCCTTAGCTCTCAGGCTCACCCTCAGGCTCAGGTGTCTTATGCAGCCCAGCCCATCTGCACAGAGATGGCACCGCCCATCCTGGGGTAGGCCCTCCTGCAGCAAGAAGGAAATGCCTCACTGACATACCCAGGTTAATCTGATGGGTACCATTCCCCTCTCTCTCCTCCTCCCCCTCCCCCTCCTCTCCCCTCCTCCTTCCCCTCACCCTCCTCCTCCCCTC